>NC_090369.1:861311-1099591 GCF_035084215.1 Heptranchias perlo | reverse complement strand
TCCCCCGAACCCCAATCCCCAGTCCCCCTGAACCCCAATCCCCGGTCCCCCTGAACCCCAATCCCCGGTCCCCCTGAACCCCAATCCCCGGTCCCCTGAACCCCATTCCCCGGTCCCCCCTGAACCCCAATCCCCGCTCCCCCCTGAACCCCATTCCCCGGTCCCCCTGAACCCCAATCCCGGTCCCCCTGAACCCATTCCCCGGTCCCCCCTGAACCCCAATCCCCGGTCCCCCCTGAACCCCAATCCCCGCTCCCCTGAACCCCGATCCCCGCCCCCTCAGCCCGCCCCCCCGGGCCCTCACCCCCTCACCAGGCCTCGCCCTCCGCCGGCCCGCGGCCCCGAAGCTCCTCCATCTCCCGCCGCTGACTCTCCAGACCCGGCGCCTCCGCCATCGCCTCGGCCCCGCCGCTCCGGAAGCGGAAACCACCCGGCCCCGCTGCCCCGCACACTGAGGGGCAAAAGAAAACCCCCGCACCGGAAACCGTCACTCGGCAATGCTCCGGCAACACAGAAAACCGGTCCGGCTCGTAAAAACATTCCGGTTCGACAACAAGAGACAAAATAAATGGTCCGCCCCCCCTACATCTATGGATAATTAATCAATTGCAGGACATTTCCCTGCTATTTGGGCAAAAAGAGTCACTTTTAAAATCGAGATTAGAAGTAGACGAAGTATGGAGGGAGAATAAAAACTGGCAGATTGAGGGGTGACCTGGCTGGCAGCTGCCAGTGGAACCAGTGCCCCCTGGCAGAGGCTTGAACCAGAATCGGATCTGGTGTCACTGGTCCCGCCCAAAAGGAACTCCCTCCCCCGCCCCGGCCGACTGACCCAACTCCCTCCCCCGCCCCGGCCGACTGACCCAACTCCCTCCCCCGCCCCGGCCGACTGACCCAACTCCCTCCCCCGCCCCGGCCGACTGACCCAACTCCCTCCCCCGCCCCGGCCGACTGACCCAACTCCCTCCCCCGCCCCGGCCGACTGACCCAACTCCCTCCCCCGCCCCGGCCGACTGACCCAACTCCCTCCCCCGCCCCGGCCGACTGACCCAACTCCCTCCCCCGCCCCGGCCGACTGACCCAACTCCCTCCCCCGCCCCGGCCGACTGACCCAACTCCCTCCCCCGCCCCGGCCGACTGACCCAACTCCCTCACCACACTCCCACTCAACCAACCCAAACCCTAGCCCCGCCTGCAGGATCACCCATCCTGCAGTGCCTCTGGTCCCAGAGCACTGGCCCTGTCTCCTTTAATACTGGTCTCGTGTTTATCTAATTGCCTCCTGCACCCCATGACTGACTTGGCCAACATAGCCCAAATTCCAATAAAAGTGATCAGAGATGGTTCCTGCCTTCCTGCTTTAATGCCGAGATCATTCAGGAGGGACAATGCTCCATTAATGGTTCCTCGCTATTCAGTAGCAATCAATTTTGAGAAGACCCTCATCGGGTGCCGGTGACCGACCCCAGGGCTGGGAATGATTCAAACTTATAACTGGGTCTCCAGTTTCCCCTCAAACACTCCCAGGGCAGGGACAGCACGGGTTAGATACAGAGTAAAGCTCCCTCTACACTGTCCCATCAAACACTCCCAGGGCAGGTACAGGGTTAGATACAGAGTAAAGCTCCCTCTACACTGCCCATCAAACACTCCCAGGGCAGGTACAGGGTTAGATACAGAGTAAAGCTCCCTCTCCACTGTCCCATCAAATGTGAGGTGATGCATTTTGGTAGATCGAATCGGGCCAGGACCTACTCCGTTAATGGTAGGGCGTTGGGGGAGTGGGGATTGGGGTTCAGGGGGACCGGGGATTGGGGAGAGTTATAGAACAAAGAGATCTAGGAGTACAGATTCATAGCTCCTTGAAAGTGGAGTCACAGGTGGATAGGGTGGTGAAGAAGGCATTCAGCATGCTTGGTTTCATTGGTCAGAACATTGAATGCAGGAGTTGGGATGTCTTGTTGAAGTTGTACAGGGCATTGGTGAGGCCACACTTGGAGTACTGTGTACAGTTCTGGTCACCCTATTATAGAAAGGATATTATTAAACTAGAAAGAGTGCAGAAAAGATTTACTAGGATGCTACCGGGACTTGATGGTTTGACTTACAGGGAGAGGTTAGACAGACTGGGACTTTATTCCCTGGAGAGGAGGAGGTTAAGGGGTGATCTTATAGAAGTCTATAAAATAATGAGGGGCATAGATAAGGTCGATAGTCAAAATCTTTTCCCAAAGGTAGGGGAGTCTATAACGAGGGGGCACAGATTTAAGGTGAGAGGGGAGAGATACAAAAGGATCCAGAGGGGCAATTTTTTCACTCAAAGGGTGGTGAGTGTCTGGAACGAGCTGCCAGAGGCAGTAGTAGAGGCGGGTACAATTTTGTCTTTTAAAAAGCATTTGGACAGTTACATGGGGAAGATGGGTATCGAGGGATATGGGCCAAGTGCAGGCAATTGGGACTAGCTTAGTGGTATAAACTGGGTGACATGGACATGTTGGGCCGAAGGGCCTGTTTCCATGTTGTAACTTCTATGATTCTATGATTCTATCAAACACTCCCAGGGCAGGTACAGCACGGGTTAGATACAGAATAAAGCTCCCTCTACACTGTCCCATCAAACACTCCCAGGGCAGGTACAGGGTTAGATACAGAGTAAAGCTCCCTCTACACTGTCCCATCAAACACTCCCAGGGCAGGTACAGGGTTATACAGAGTAAAGCTCCCTCTACACTGTCCCATCAAACACTCCCAGGGCAGGGACAGGGTGAGATACAGAGTAAAGCTCCCTCAACACTGTCCCATCAAACACTCCCAGGGCAGGTACAGGGTTAGATACAGAGTAAAGCTCCCTCTACACTGTCCCATCAAACACTCCCAGGGCAGGTACAGCACGGGTTAGATACAGAGTAAAGCCCCCTCTACACTGTCCCATCAAACACTCCCAGGGCAGGGACAGGGTGAGATACAGAGTAAAGCTCCCTCTACACTGTCCCCATCAAACACTCCCAGGGCAGGTACAACATGCTCCCTCTAAACCAGCCCCACTGTTCTTTAAAGCTTACTTCCAACATTGCCTGTTTTATCAGCATGAAATCCTGCTTTCCCCACACCAGCCTGAGGGAGAGTAACATTCTCTCTGCTCAATTCTGCACAGTTTTCTGCGACAGAATTGCACAGGAGAAATGGACTTACACTTATTCCACATTCCTTTGATGACTTCACCTCTCCCCCTCCTTCATCTATGGACGTCCTTAGTCTCTTTACCTCCTCACAGACCTTATCTCTGGAACCTCCTCCAGCCCTGGCCCATAGCCGTCGGTGCTGCTCTGTTGATCTGCTGTTGCCGCCTCCCCTCAATACTCCTCCATTGGTGGCAGAGGCTGCAGTCACGCATGCTCCATGCTCTGGAGCTCAGTCCCCTAAACCCTTTTGTCTTGGTACTTCTCCATTCACCTTCAATACATCCGTTGCCTGCACCTCCAGTCAACGCTTGGCTTCGATTGTCCCCTGCAGAGCGCCTTCAGGTTATTTCATCATGAAGGCTCCAGAAAACTTCAACTTGTTCTTCCTTCCTGGCACCATCTGTCCATCGCTGCCCTCCTTCTCCAGGTTCTGGACTGCAATTGCTCTGTTACTCGTGCCCCCATCACACCCTGTGGATCTTCTCCTGTCCTGTCTGGTTTGTGGGCTGCCCCTCGCGCCCCCCCCCCCCCCCAACCCTTCCCAGAGTATCACAGGAAAACGAGAGAGAATCCTGCTCATCGGCGAATGTTTATTTTATTATTTTCCTTCATTTTTTTTTTTACATATTGCATTTCTCAACAAGTCAAAAGAAACATTTAACAGAAACTATTTACTCGGAAAAATGGGCTGAACAAATTTCATAAAATTCATTTAAGGTTTTCAAGTCTTCCTTTCTTCAAGAGCAATGATGCTAAATAGAGAACTAAAACTACTTAAAATCCTGGCGCCAGGAGAGAGTGCCTCTCCCTGTGTAACATTTACAGCCAGCGGCCCAAGTCAGGAGAGCTTGAGCCAGTTCCGCAGTTCCCTCCACACGGCCATTCAAGTTTTGACGTTGCTGCGTTGTCACCAGGATTGTGTAGTGTATCGGCACCAACACACGAGGAACTAGGTCACACCTCTTGCCTGGGGCTCTTGGTTCACACTCGGAGTGCCCCTCAGCTCCTGGGTGACGGACCGGTACTTTGTCCCAGAGTTATACAGCCTCCGAATTGCTCACGCCAGGCGCTGCCCAGGATCGGATCGAGGCCAGGGTCGGGAGGTGGAGAGGATTTCACACGTACCAACCATTACACTTCAAATTCTCGTGACAACACTGCGTTCTGTTTCCACAAGATTCCTCTGATGGAGGGAAGGGAGGGGGCAGCGGGGGCCGGGGGGGGGGGGGGGGGGGAGAGGAGGAGCACCCAACCAGCCAAATTAAAAACACACAAGGGTCCGGAAGCCTCCTTCTACCCACCTTTCCCTGACTGTGTGTGAAGTCAACAAGCACGGTGCACGTGACCTGGATTCAGAAAGGTTTAAAAGTGTAACAATATCATCTCTTTATAAAAGAGACCGGCCGTTTGTCGGGTGTCTGGAGGGTTTGTGAGTTAGGTTCCCCGTGTCTGGTGCGGTCCTACACACACACACACCCACCAGGAAGGTGTCCGGTTCCAGCCCTGGTCTGTGCTCCATTAGTAGATTAGTCAGAGGGGTGGATCGGGACACTATGACTCGCCTCATCGCGCTCTCCCCCTGCACCACCCCCCTCCCCCCACTTTGGTCACCGGGTCCAAATTCAGCCCCGATGAGGATGGACTTCTCCCCCTTGCAGCACGATTACTGACCATTCACTTGTGGCCGATTAAAGGGCCAGGTCCCATCCCCGGTCAGTGCCGAGTGAGCTGATCTCAGCTGGGGCAGTGGTAAGGGGGGTTTTTACTGGTCTCAGTGTCCCTGGGTTAATGGGGGAGAGGGGGGGGGAATGATTCGTGACACCTGCTGGGAAGTACGTTTTGCAGTTGTCGGGAGTTCGACTCCACCAGTCCCACCCCGAGATCAGCTCTTGGTATCTCACCGAGAGCAGGAAAATAATCGAGACAAATCCTTTCGCCAGTAACCTGATTCACGTCACCTACCTCAGCAAGGCTCGTAGGCACACAGCATCCTCGCACTGCCCTCCCACCCACACTAAGCAACACACACTCACCCCCCCCCTCCGCACCAAGGCTGGACATTGGGAAGTGACCGACCAGACAACAGAACTGATAATCTGGGACTGGACAGCAGAGGGTTGGTGCAGGCGAAGTCATTTCGACCCCCGTCCCACCTGCCAGGGACCTCGGAGGGGAGACAGTCACGGGCAGAGTAAGCGAGCCCCTCCTTCAGTGTTCTCCCTTTTGCCCCCTGCTGGGGTACAGGTACTTCGAGTGTGGACTCAGTGCCCTGGGAGTGGAGGGAACCGCACAGCCCAGTCCCGGCCCATCCACCCAGTTAAGAGCTGACAGTCCCCAAGACAGGGGTCCGGCTGTTAACGGACGGCGGGGAGATTCCTCCACTGCCCCAGAGCCCGTTCCGTACGTTGGTCACTTTCGGGAGATCTTCCAGCTCTCAGCCCCACACCCCTCCTTCCCCAGCCTGACCTGGTGCCCCCTCGTTCAGTTTCCCTCTCCTACCTTGTCCCTCTGAGATCCCCCTCTCAGCCGCCTCCTCTCCAGGACGGAAGGTTCGAGTACCTCCAAGTCTTCCCTCGTCACTCAGTCGCTCGAACGCTGGGGATCCCTCTCTTCCCTGCCCCTTGAACGTCCCTCTCCCTCGTGTCCCAGACACGGCGCTCGAGGTACACTCTTGACCAGAGCTCTGCGCAGTTTTAACGCAGTGCCCACTTCACGGCAGCAGGAGTCTGGGCCACCGACTGTACCGGGCCCTGTTACTGCCCCAGCCTTGGCCGAGATCAGAGCCAACTCTGGGCAAAGCAGGGCCGGAACCTGGGCCCTCCCTGGTCTCTGTGGATCAGTACCATAGCAGGCAGGACAATTAAAAACTGAGCCACTGGAGGGAGCAGTAGTCCCATTATATAATTATCTACAACCATCAATACTCCCAGAGACACTGCAATGATAATTAGGAGAACCTCTCCAATATAAATAAACAGGTTAGACCATAAAACACAAGAGATTCTATTGGGGTGGGTGGGGGGGATGAGTCCAGTCTGAACAGTGTTGTCACAAGGAACTATTTAGCGTGTTGGTACATCACTCATTGGCCAATGTGTTTTAATATTGTGCAATTTGCTTTCTGTACAATGCTTCTGATTCATTCTTCACTTTGACCCTGCCACTAACCCCACCTCCCCGCGACTGCCCCCCTCCCCCCCCCCCCGGTGACACAACCCGTTATGAAAGACGCCTGGACGGTTATTATCCATGGGGGGGCACAGCTGCGTTGGGGCCGTGTGTTTTAACCCTGGCTTATCCCTTTAAGGCTGCCCGGGTCCACCCGGTGGGGAGGTGGTCCATCCAGTGCTTGGGAACTCCCGAGGTCACTCGGCAGGCAACTGGAGGCTGCTTGTCCATCTCGGGCTCCAAGTCAGCATAAAACCACTGGCTTTTCTCTCTCTCTAAAATAAAAGATTGTTTAGCACAGGTCACGTGTGTGACGCTTCGAAGTGTTACACACTTCCCGGACACAACATTTTCATATGTACAATAACAGACACTGTGGTACAAGGTACATCGAGGGGTTGTGACGACACAATTGTCCGAGTGTGAGACGGCGAGAGAGGGACTAGTGTGTTATAGAGAGAGCGGCTGTGGGCCGTGCGTGGTACAGTTCCATTGTTCTCGGCGGTCTGTATTAAGGAGCAGGTTATAATGCAGCAGCATTCCTGATCCGGTCAGGGCGTCCCTCTCACAGCTCTACCGCGCCCCCCCCCCCCCCTCATCCCCCCCACCTGCTGGGCTCACGGGTTGGAGTGTGTGGCACACACAATAGTGCGCGAGCTGGTGATTGATAAACTACCGTACGGTTCGTCTGACCAGAGAGGGAACCTCAGGCTCCTTTGAGGCATCTGAAGCCAGACAGGAGTCACTACACTGAAGCTATGTGCTGGGGTGAATCATTGTTCATAATACTGACAGTCAGAGTTCACTGACTGTGGGGGGGGCAACACTCGGCACGAGGCGGGGGCGTGCCGCTCGGTGTGTGGACAGTGAGCTCAGGCTCCCACAATCGGAAGCAATGCACATGATTTGAACATGCTCTGATACTGAGTCCCAGTGCATTATACGTGGCTGCAGAATAGGAGTGACTCTTCCTGAACAGTGACAAATTCAGTGACATGACCGGCAAAACTAACTAGGTTTTACTGAAGGGATGCGTGACTTCTAAAGTGTTTTAGAAAACAAGAGGGAAGAAAGTACCCTACGATTTTTCACAACTGCACCCACTGTAGTGTTAAGAGTTTAAAAAAAACTTTTAAAAATTCATCGTAAAGTTTGCACGTCACCTTTTAAAAACAAAATAAAACAAATAAATTGAAATACTGGAAGATATCGGTGTTGATTCCTAGCGCTATTACACTTCTCACAAGCTAGAGCATGGCGGTGGGAAACGGTCGGTGAAACAGCAATCAGCTCAAACGGGTCCTTCTTCACAATCTCCCACACTCAACAGTGGGAGCACTCTCCTCAACCAAAGGGCAGTTCTGTGTTAGACAAAGACATGGGCACCTGTTTACACACACAGGCAGAGGGAGACACATACACAGGCATTCACACACTCTGAAACCGAGAGAGGTGGGCACGTGTATGTGCATAGACACACAGGCAGAATGAGACACAGAGGCAGAGCGAGAGAGGGAGAGACACACAGAGGCAGAGCGAGAGAGGGAGAGACACAGAGGCAGAGCGAGAGAAGGAGAGACACAGAGGCAGAGCGAGAGAGGGAGAGACACAGAGGCAGAGCGAGAGAGGGAGAGACACAGAGGCAGAGCGAGAGAGGGAGAGACACAGAGGCAGAGCGAGAGAGGGAGAGACACAGAGGCAGAGCGAGAGAGGGAGAGACACAGAGGCAGAGCGAGAGAGGGAGAGACACAGAGGCAGAGCGAGAGAGGGAGAGACACAGAGGCAGAGCGAGAGAGGGAGAGACACAGAGGCAGAGCGAGAGAGGGAGAGACACAGAGGCAGAGCGAGAGAGGGAGAGACACAGAGGCAGAGCGAGAGAGGGAGAGACACAGAGGCAGAGCGAGAGAGGGAGAGACACAGAGGCAGAGCGAGAGAGGGAGAGACACAGAGGCAGAGCGAGAGAGGGAGAGACACAGAGGCAGAGCGAGAGAGGGAGAGACACAGAGGCACAGCGAGAGAGGGAGAGATACAGAGGCAGAGAGAGGGAGAGATACAGAGGCACAGCGAGAGAGGGAGATACACAGAGGCACAGCGAGAGAGGGAGAGATACAGAGGCAGAGAGAGGGAGAGATAGAGGCACAGCGAGAGAGGGAGATACACAGAGGCACAGCGAGAGAGGGAGAGACACAGAGGCACAGCGAGAGAGGGAGAGACACAGAGGCACAGCGAGAGAGGGAGAGACACAGAGGCACAGCGAGAGAGGGAGAGACACAGAGGCACAGCGAGAGAGGGAGAGACACAGAGGCACAGCGAGAGAGGGAGAGATACAGAGGCAGAGCGAGGGAGAGATACAGAGGCAGAGAGAGGGAGAGATACAGAGGCAGAGAGAGGGAGAGATACAGAGGCAGAGCGAGAGAGGGAGATACACAGAGGCACAGCGAGAGAGGGAGAGACACAGAGGCACAGCGAGAGAGGGAGAGATACAGAGGCAGAGCGAGAGAGGGAGATACAGAGGCAGAGCGAGAGAGGGAGATACACAGAGGCAGAGCGAGAGAGGGAGAGATACAGAGGCAGAGAGAGGGAGAGATACAGAGGCAGAGCGAGAGATACAGAGGCAGAGCGAGAGAGGGAGAGATACAGAGGCAGAGCGAGAGGGGGAGAGATACAGAGGCAGAGCGAGAGGGGGAGAGATACAGAGGCAGAGCGAGAGGGGGAGAGATACAGAGGCAGAGCGAGAGGGGGAGAGATACAGAGAGAGAGAGGGAGAGATACAGAGGCAGAGCGAGAGGGGGAGAGATACAGGGGCACAGCGAGAGAGGGAGAGATACAGAGGCAGAGAGAGGGAGAGATACAGAGGCAGAGCGAGAGGGGGAGAGATACAGAGAGAGGGAGATACACAGAGGCAGAGCGAGAGGGGGAGAGATACAGGGGCACAGCGAGAGAGGGAGATACACAGAGGCAGAGCGAGAGAGGGAGAGATACAGAGCGAGAGAGGGAGAGATACAGAGGCAGAGCGAGAGAGGGAGAGATACAGAGGCAGAGCGAGAGAGGGAGAGATACAGAGGCAGAGCGAGAGGGGGAGAGATACAGAGGCAGAGCGAGAGAGGGAGAGATACAGAGGCAGAGCGAGAGGGGGAGAGATACAGAGGCAGAGCGAGAGAGGGAGAGATACAGAGGCAGAGCGAGAGAGGGAGAGATACAGAGGCAGAGCGAGAGAGGGAGAGATACAGAGGCAGAGCGAGAGAGGGAGAGATACAGAGGCAGAGCGAGAGAGGGAGAGATACAGAGGCAGAGCGAGAGAGGGAGAGATACAGAGGCAGAGCGAGAGAGGGAGAGATACAGAGGCAGAGCGAGAGAGGGAGAGATACAGAGGCAGAGCGAGAGAGGGAGAGATACAGAGGCAGAGCGAGAGAGGGAGAGATACAGAGGCAGAGCGAGAGAGGGAGAGATACAGAGGCAGAGCGAGAGAGGGAGAGATACAGAGGCAGAGCGAGAGAGGGAGAGATACAGAGGCAGAGCGAGAGAGGGAGAGATACAGAGGCAGAGCGAGAGAGGGAGAGATACAGAGGCAGAGCGAGAGAGGGAGAGATACAGAGGCAGAGCGAGAGAGGGAGAGATACAGAGGCAGAGCGAGAGAGGGAGAGATACAGAGGCAGAGCGAGAGAGGGAGAGATACAGAGGCAGAGCGAGAGAGGGAGAGATACAGAGGCAGAGCGAGAGAGGGAGAGATACAGAGGCAGAGCGAGAGAGGGAGAGATACAGAGGCAGAGCGAGAGAGGGAGAGATACAGAGGCAGAGCGAGAGAGGGAGAGATACAGAGGCAGAGCGAGAGAGGGAGAGATACAGAGGCAGAGCGAGAGAGGGAGAGATACAGAGGCAGAGCGAGAGAGGGAGAGATACAGAGGCAGAGCGAGAGAGGGAGAGATACAGAGGCAGAGCGAGAGAGGGAGAGATACAGAGGCAGAGCGAGAGAGGGAGAGATACAGAGACAGAGCGAGAGAGGGAGAGATACAGAGAGAGAGAGGGAGAGATAGAGAGAGAGAGAAAAACTCGCAAATAAAGGGGCAGAGAGAGGCAGAGATACAGAGGGAGAGAAAAAGAGAGACATACTCAAACAGGAGGGCAGAGGCAGAAAGGGGCAAACAATGTACACACACACACACACACACACGAGAGAGAGGCAGTGAGAAATGGACAGAGACAGATTCAGACACACCTGCACACACAGAACAGCATGATTTCACAGAGACTCCCAAAACACTGTTGTTTCCTGGCTGGACCTGGCAATCTGGCACGTTGCTGCCAGCTGGTCCCAGAGATCGAGGACTCCTGTGTCCTGTGGGTATTAGGATACGACACTGTGTAGGACTTCTGTAGGACTGTAAAGTGTCAGAGCAGCATACTTTGTCTTCTGTTCCTGCCATTAGCTGCAAACAAAGCAGAAAGGGAGATTACTTGCAGAGGCAGAGTGATGATGGGAACAAGCATCGGGCCGATGACCATGCACTGGGCAGCTGGATGTACGTCTTTCTCTCTCTCCCTTCTCTAGTTTGTCCCTCACAGTCATCCTGCCCCCGTACGTGTGTGTGTGTGCCTGCCTTGCTCGAGCCCATCTCCTCCTCCTTCTGCTTACACCGTCTGCAGTCGGACACATGCACCGCCATCACTGCATTGCTTCTCAGGCCGTTTCACGTTAAGGAACCAGTAGAGCCCTTGAACTTAGTAATGGCCTCCGCCCTGCCCCGGGGCCCAAAGCTGCGGGCCCTCAGCCACCGCCCCCCCTGCCCGGGGCCCCACACTGCCTGCCCTCGCCCTTCCCACCCCCGGGGTCCACACCGCAGGGCCCTCAGCCACCACCCCCCCCACCCTGCCCGGGGCCCCACGTCGCAGGGCCCTTGGCGACCATCCCCGGGGCCTCGGCCTGTCACCCAGGTTCTCAATGACTAATGGAAATGACAAGGAGGAAATAGTTACCAGAGCAGGACGTGGATTCAGCCAATGGGGACGCAGCTTTTAGCACAGTACATGCTCGTGAAGAGCTGGAATCTGATTGGCTGTTTGGAAGTAGTCAGACCCAGCAGAAGAGACTATAGGTTAGAGAGAGAGTGAAAGAGAGAGGGACAGGGGGAGGTAGAGAAGAGAAAAAGGAGGTTAACAGGAAGCAGCACAACAAGAGTCAATAGACACCCTCTGGGGACCAGGCTGCCATCCTGTGGCTGATTCGAACCTGGAACCGGGGCGGGGGGGGGACGGGGCATTTTACAGAGCAGACTGCGTGGGGGGTGGGGGAAGAGAGGGAGGAATCGAGATCCCCCGCACGGGAATCGGGTCCCCGAGCGGGCGCCAAACGCGTCTGTGCAGCAACGAGGCAAAAACTGCGCAGTTTCCACCTCGGACGTGTGAAACGGGGCTAATGTCAGAGCGTGGGGCAGACAGTCGGATTTCCCCCCCGCCCCGGGCGTTCCATTCTGGGCAGCGCATTTACCCCCAGCAGGTCGGCCCAACCCAAAATACCCCTTCCCTTTAAGGGGCCAAGAGTGCACAAACATCCCCTTTAATTTGGTCTCATTCGTTCCTATTCCGTGCCATGCCACCAGGAGGCAGTGTCGCCCAGCGCAGCTCGATTCCATAACCCGGGCCCGTCGAGGTTCAGGTCCAGCGGTTACTGTGGGACAGCACTGTGCCCCTGTGAGGATAGCGGATGGCAGATAGCATCACAGGCCAGCCCCATCCTGTCCCAACAGGGGGTTACTGCACAGCGATTGGGGGGGGGCGGTAACACTGGGCTGATTTCACTCCCAGCCGAGATCGGCTGACTCGGCACGGAGCGGGAACGGGAACGGGACCAGGAACCGCCGGGAGAGGCATTCGCCATCTGGGGGGGGGGGGGGGGGGGGGGGGAAGTTAAATATGCTCTTGCCCCTCGAGCGGTGGAATTCTGCTTGCCGCACTCCCTTGCAGCGTCCAGCACACGTACCAGATTCGGGGAGCAGAGATGATCTGTATCCAGAGTCGCTCTGTAACTCAATCTCCTTTAGTGCAAATATCGACGTAGCTGGAGGGGGGAGAAAGAAAGGACGTGGTCAGACTCGAGAGGTAAAACCAGGGGCTGAAATCACAGACAGAATGCTGGAAACGCACAGTAGGTCAGGCATCGTCTGAAGAGACTCGGCAGGTTAATGTGTCGGGTGGGATCCAACAGCCCATGCTGTGACACAGAGGATGGGTCGGAACAGTGAGGGTAAGGTGGGTACAACCGCAGATTTAGGGCTCGAGCTTCAGCAGAGACTTTTAGGGCTGAGCTCGTTTCCACTGGTGTAAAGAAAGACAGACTCCCATTTCTACAGCATCTTTCACCACCTCAGGACGTCCCAAAGCTTCACAGCCAATCAAGTACTTTCGAAGTGTGGCCACTGTTATAATGTAGGAAACTGGGCAGCCAATTTGCGCACAGCAAGATCCCACAAACGTGACAATGACCAGATAATGTTTTTAGTGATGTTGGTTGAGGGATAAATATTGGCCCAGGACACCGGGGAGAACTCCCCCTGCTCTTCTTCCTACAGTGGCCGTGGGATCTTTTACATCCACCTGAGAGGGGCAGACGGGGCCTCGGTTTAACGTCTCCTCTGACGGGGCGGCGCTCCCTCAGCGCTGGCCCCTCCGACGGGGCGGGTGGGGGGCGCTCCCTCCGAGCGTCAGCCTGGATTATGGGCTCGAGTGTCTGGAGCAGGAGGCGGAGGGGAAACAATCTCTATTTGAGCGGTTTGGGGGGTTTTGAGCCGAGGAGGTGACTTGCAGTGAACACAGAACCAAAAACAGCACACGGTTCAAAGTGAACAAGCTGGAAACAACTTTTTGAAAAAATGAGCACTGACCGTGCAGCCCTGAGCCCTGGCAGTGAGAGTGAGGAGCTGGACAGAGAGCTGGCTGGGAACAGGATTAGAGGTGTTGGAAATGGGTACAATTTCATATCCAAGGGACACGACCCTTCCTGTGCTGGGGGCGGGGTGAGGGAGGGGGAATTATTGCCTGTGGTGGTCAGAAGGTTGAATACTGGAGATGTGAGAATGGAAGAATATTGCAAACCTCCGGGGATACGGCAGTGTTTGTACAGAATGTTCCTTCAGGAGATTAAATGGGTGGGGAGAGTCTGTGATGGGGAGTGTGTACAGGGGGTGTGGGAGGAGATTAAATGGGTGGGGAGAGTGTGTGATGGGGAGAGTGTACAGGGGGTGTGGGGGAGATTAAATGGGTGGGGAGAGTCTGTGATGGGGAGTGTGTACAGGGGGTGTGGGGGAGATTAAATGGGTGGGGAGAGTGTGTGATGGGGAGAGTGTACAGGGGGTGTGGGGGAGATTAAATGGGTGGGGAGAGTCTGTGATGGGGAGAGTGTACAGGGGGTGTGGGGGAGATTAAATGGGTGGGGAGAGTGTGTGATGGGGAGAGTGTACAGGGGGTGTGGGGGAGATTAAATGGGTGGGGAGAGTGTGTGATGGGGAGAGTGTACAGGGGGTGTGGGGTAGATTAAATGGGTGGGGAGAGTGTGTGATGGGGAGAGTGTACAGGGGGTGTGGGGGGAGATTAAATGGGTGGGGAGAGTCTGTGATGGGGAGAGTGTACAGGGGGTGTGGGAGGAGATTAAATGGGTGGGGAGAGTGTGTGATGGGGAGAGTGTACAGGGGGTGTGGGGGAGATTAAATGGGTGGGGAGAGTCTGTGATGGGGAGTGTGTACAGGGGGTGTGGGGGAGATTAAATGGGTGGGGAGAGTCTGTGATGGGGGAGAGTGTACAGGGGGTGTGGGGGAGATTAAATGGGTGGGGAGAGTCTGTGATGGGGAGAGTGTACAGGGGGTGTGGGGGAGATTAAATGGGTGGGGAGAGTGTGTGATGGGGAGAGTGTACAGGGGGTGTGGGGGAGATTAAATGGGTGGGGAGAGTGTGTGATGGGGAGAGTGTACAGGGGGTGTGGGGTAGATTAAATGGGTGGGGAGAGTGTGTGATGGGGAGAGTGTACAGGGGGTGTGGGGGGAGATTAAATGGGTGGGGAGAGTCTGTGATGGGGAGAGTGTACAGGGGGTGTGGGGTAGATTAAATGGGTGGGGAGAGTCTGTGATGGGGGAGAGTGTACAGGGGGTGTGGGGGAGATTAAATGGGTGGGGAGAGTCTGTGATGGGGAGAGTGTACAGGGGGTGTGGGGGGAGATTAAATGGGTGGGGAGAGTCTGTGATGGGGGAGAGTGTACAGGGGGTGTGGGGGAGATTAAATGGGTGGGGAGAGTGTGTGATGGGGAGAGTGTACAGGGGGTGTGGGGGGAGATTAAATGGGTGGGGAGAGTCTGTGATGGGGAGAGTGTACAGGGGGTGTGGGGGAGATTAAATGGGTGGGGAGAGTCTGTGATGGGGAGAGTGTACAGGGGGTGTGGGGGAGATTAAATGGGTGGGGAGAGTCTGTGATGGGGAGAGTGTACAGGGGGTGTGGGGGAGATTAAATGGGTGGGGAGAGTCTGTGATGGGAGAGAGTGTACAGGGGGTGTGGGGGAGATTAAATGGGTGGGGAGAGTCTGTGATGGGGAGAGTGTACAGGGGGTGTGGGGGAGATTAAATGGGTGGGGAGAGTCTGTGATGGGGAGAGTGTACAGGGGGTGTGGGGGAGATTAAATGGGTGGGGAGAGTCTGTGATGGGAGAGAGTGTACAGGGGGTGTGGGGGAGATTAAATGGGTGGGGAGAGTCTGTGATGGAGAGAGTGTACAGGGGGTGTGGGGGAGATTAAATGGGTGGGGAGAGTCTGTGATGGGGAGAGTGTACAGGGGGTGTGGGGGGAGATTAAATGGGTGGGGAGAGTCTGTGATGGGGAGAGTGTACAGGGGGTGTGGGGGAGATTAAATGGGTGGGGAGAGTCTGTGATAGGGGAGAGTGTACAGGGGGTGTGGGGGAGATTAAATGGGTGGGGAGAGTCTGTGATGGGGAGAGTGTACAGGGGGTGTGGGGGAGATTAAATGGGTGGGGAGAGTGTGTGATGGGGAGAGTGTACAGGGGGTGTGGGGGAGATTAAATGGGTGGGGAGAGTGTGTGATGGGGAGAGTGTACAGGGGGTGTGGGGGGAGATTAAATGGGTGGGGAGAGTCTGTGATGGGGAGAGTGTACAGGGGGTGTGGGGGGAGATTAAATGGGTCGGGAGAGTGTGATGGGGAGAGTGTACAGGGGGTGTGGGGGAGATTAAATGGGTGGGGAGAGTCTGTGATGGGGAGAGTGTACAGGGGGTGTGGGGTAGATTAAATGGGTGGGGAGAGTCTGTGATGGAGGAGAGTGTACAGGGGGTGTGGGGGGAGATTAAATGGGTGGGGAGAGTCTGTGATGGGGGAGAGTGTACAGGGGGTGTGGGGGAGATTAAATGGGTGGGGAGAGTCTGTGATGGGGAGAGTGTACAGGGGGTGTGGGGTAGATTAAATGGGTGGGGAGAGTCTGTGATGGGGGAGAGTGTACAGGGGGTGTGGGGGAGATTAAATGGGTGGGGAGAGTGTGTGATGGGGAGAGTGTACAGGGGGTGTGGGGGGAGATTAAATGGGTGGGGAGAGTCTGTGATGGGGAGAGTGTACAGGGGGTGTGGGAGGAGATTAAATGGGTGGGGAGAGTGTGTGATGGGGAGAGTGTACAGGGGGTGTGGGGGAGATTAAATGGGTGGGGAGAGTCTGTGATGGGGAGTGTGTACAGGGGGTGTGGGGGGAGATTAAATGGGTGGGGAGAGTCTGTGATGGGGAGAGTGTACAGGGGGTGTGGGGGGAGATTAAATGGGTCGGGAGAGTGTGATGGGGAGAGTGTACAGGGGGTGTGGGGGAGATTAAATGGGTGGGGAGAGTCTGTGATGGGGAGAGTGTACAGGGGGTGTGGGGTAGATTAAATGGGTGGGGAGAGTCTGTGATGGGGGAGAGTGTACAGGGGGTGTGGGGGGAGATTAAATGGGTGGGGAGAGTCTGTGATGGGGAGAGTGTACAGGGGGTGTGGGGGGAGATTAAATGGGTGGGGAGAGTCTGTGATGGGGAGAGTGTACAGGGGGTGTGGGGTAGATTAAATGGGTGGGGAGAGTCTGTGATGGGGAGAGTGTACAGGGGGTGTGGGGGAGATTAAATGGGTGGGGAGAGTCTGTGATGGGGAGAGTGTACAGGGGGTGTGGGGTAGATTAAATGGGTGGGGAGAGTCTGTGATGGGGGAGAGTGTACAGGGGGTGTGGGGGAGATTAAATGGGTGGGGAGAGTCTGTGATGGGGAGAGTGTACAGGGGGTGTGGGGTAGATTAAATGGGTGGGGAGAGTCTGTGATGGGGGAGAGTGTACAGGGGGTGTGGGGGAGATTAAATGGGTGGGGAGAGTGTGTGATGGGGAGAGTGTACAGGGGGTGTGGGGGGAGATTAAATGGGTGGGGAGAGTCTGTGATGGGGAGAGTGTACAGGGGGTGTGGGAGGAGATTAAATGGGTGGGGAGAGTGTGTGATGGGGAGAGTGTACAGGGGGTGTGGGGGAGATTAAATGGGTGGGGAGAGTCTGTGATGGGGAGTGTGTACAGGGGGTGTGGGGGAGATTAAATGGGTGGGGAGAGTCTGTGATGGGGAGAGTGTACAGGGGGTGTGGGAGGAGATTAAATGGGTGGGGAGAGTGTGTGATGGGGAGAGTGTACAGGGGGTGTGGGGGAGATTAAATGGGTGGGGAGAGTCTGTGATGGGGAGTGTGTACAGGGGGTGTGGGGGAGATTAAATGGGTGGGGAGAGTCTGTGATGGGGGAGAGTGTACAGGGGGTGTGGGAGGAGATTAAATGGGTGGGGAGAGTCTGTGATGGGGAGAGTGTACAGGGGGTGTGGAGGAGATTAAATGGGTGGGGAGAGTCTGTGATGGGGGAGAGTGTACAGGGGGTGTGGGGGAGATTAAATGGGTGGGGAGAGTCTGTGATGGGGAGAGTGTACAGGGGGTGTGGGGGAGATTAAATGGGTGGGGAGAGTCTGTGATGGGGGGAGAGTGTACAGGGGGTGTGGGGGAGATTAAATGGGTGGGGAGAGTCTGTGATGGGGAGAGTGTACAGGGGGTGTGGGGGAGATTAAATGGGTGGGGAGAGTCTGTGATGGGGAGAGTGTACAGGGGGTGTGGGGGGAGATTAAATGGGTGGGGAGAGTCTGTGATGGGGGAGAGTGTACAGGGGGTGTGCTGGAGTCCGTTTCCTTTAGAATGCAATGATTTTATGTCAGCAATTAGCAAAAGGTCTGGGAGGGTGGGTGATGGTGACATTCACAAAAGGAGGGCAGAAAACAAAAGAGAAAACCAGAAGTGGGAGCAGGGAGTTTAAAACACACAATACTCACTGTCAGGTAATTTATGAACCCTCTCCCCCAGGCTCTTGAAATGCGGCTGTTTCATGGCCTCCTGCGCTGAGATCCTCTTCTTCCCTTCAAACTGAGAGAGAGAGAGAGAGAGAGAGAGAGAGAGAGAGAGAGAGAGAGAGAGAGAGAGAGAGAGAGAGAGACCAATATTAGGACCGGACACACAGGCTGACTGACCAGGATTCTCTCACTCTCGGCTGCTGCAATCGGCCGGGTGAATACAACACCCAAGCCGTCCGGCTCCTCCTCCCCACTCCCCTTTCCTTTACCGCTTTCCTCTGGCGGGAGGGTCAGTAACCAGAGGACACAGATTTAAGGTAATTGGCGAAAAAACCAGAGTGGGAGATGAGGAAACTTATTTTTTTAAAATGCAGCGAGTTGTTCTGATCTGGAAATCACTGCCTGAAAGGGCGGTGGAAGCAGATTCAGTAATAACTTTCAAAAGGGAATTGGAGAAATACTTGGGAGGAGAAATTTTCAGCGGTGTGGGGAAAGAGCACGGGGTGTGGAGCTAATTGGAGAGCTCTTTCAAAGAGCCAGCACAGGCACGACGGGCCTCCTTCTGTGCTGTATGATTCTACGCTTCTAAGAAAGGAGAAGGAAAATGCTGGAAATTCCCGCTGGGTCTGTGTCCCATGCCTATTTGCAGCATTTTCCTGTTTCATTTCCAGCCTTCGCAGGTCGTCTTTTCACTTCCAGAGGAGAGCGAGCTAACGTCAGAGTCATTTATTTTTCTGCTGCCTGATCCTTCTCGTAGGATCGATGGAGAGAAACTATTTCCTCTGGTGGGGGGAGTCCAGAACAAGGGGGCAGAACCTTAAAATTAGAGCCAGGCCGTTCAGGGGTGATGTCGGGAAGCATTTCTTCACACAAAGGGGAGTGGGAATCTGGAACTCCCTCCTCCCCTCCTCCCCTCCCCCTCCCCCCTCAACAAGAAAAGCTGTTGAGGCTGGGGGTCAAGTGAAAATTTCAACTGAGATTGAAAAATGTTGTTGGCCAAGTATTAAAGGATACGGAACCAAAGCGGGTAAATGGAGTTAAGATACAGATCAGCCCTGATCTAAGTGAATGGCGCAACATCGAGGGGCTGAATGGCCTCCTCCTGTTCCTATGTTCCTCTAGCAACCTGTAGGGCAGCTTGAGCCCATACTCTAAGCTGCCAGCCCCAGTGCAGTACTAAGGGAGTGCCATGTTGCTGGAAGATACTGCCACAGTGCAGCACTCCCTCGGTGTCAGCACCAGCTTAGGTTATAGGGGAGAGTGCTACCCGCTGAGCCAAGCTGATGTCTTGCTTTTTTACCTTACCTGTAGAAGTTTTGACAAGAGATCGAGTCCCTCAGTGTCTAGCCTGCAAAAAGTGAAAGGACATTCATTAAACTGATTCAGCAAAGGCAAGGAGGCCTTGAAATTACACTGTCAGAATATGAGGGGCCGGGGCACCAGGGGCGGAGGGGCACCAGGGGCCCCGCGGTGGAGGGGCACCAGGGGCGGAGGGGCACCAGGGGCGGAGGGGCACCAGGGGCGGAGGGGCACCAGGGGCGGAGGGGCACCAGGGGCGGAGGGGCACCAGGGGCGGAGGGGCACCAGGGGCGGAGGGGCACCAGGGGCGGAGGGGCACCAGGGGCGGAGGGGCACCAGGGGCGGAGGGGCACCAGGGGCGGAGGGGCACCAGGGGCGGAGGGGCACCAGGGGCGGAGGGGCACCAGGGGCGGAGGGGCACCAGGGGCGGAGGGGCACCAGGGGCGGAGGGGCACCAGGGGCGGAGGGGCACCAGGGGCGGAGGGGCACCAGGGGCGGAGGGGCACCAGGGGCCCCGCGGGGAGGGGCACCAGGGGCGGAGGGGCAGGGGCCCCGCGGTGAGGGGCACCAGGGGCGGAGGGGCACCAGGGCACATCTGGGTCGTACCTGGGTGCGTGATTGACGAGAGGCTCCGGCCGGTACTTGGGATAGTTGTACGATCTGAACTCCTCGTTTGCCAGGATTCCAGGCCATGTTTCCTCCGTTGGCGTTCCTGCCGGGACAGGGTGAAAGAGACGGATATTTGTCGGAGCAGGAAGATAATCCAATCGCACAGAAAAAAAACCAACAGTGCGCAACAGGGCTGCGATTCTTACGCCGTGCTCAGTAATCGGCAATTGGGAAATGCATTTCCAAAATCTCAGGTCGAACCCGGTGAAAGAGGAACGTCCAAACATTTGGCTTTCGTGGTCACTTTGGACCTCCGGGGCTGCAGACGAAGCTTCAGGGAACGTTCCCGTTAAACAGGCCCGGTGTTGAGAGGGTAGGAGTTGTTCAGCAGTGAGTGAGCAGCACTTCCAAACCTTCAGGGCGGCAAAGTTTGAACAGGGGAGTGCAGTGGGGCAAGGAATTAAATCACAAATAGAAACCCAGGTGCTGGAGATTCATTTTCAACCGGACTGTGATTGGAAAACAAAGATTCCATCCTGTACCTTAATCAGAAAATAAACCCGAAGATCAGAACTGGCGGGATTGTTCAATGGTGCGCTCTCTACGTTTTGTATTTGGTCATGAGGTGAGGATTGAAGACACTGGGGGGGGGGGGGGGTAAGGGTTCCACCAGTCATCCCACAGTACTGCAGCAAGTGCCTTACCTAATACCCTAAATATAAAATGCAACTCTTCCTCCACAGTGGAGCCGGGGAATAGCGGGCGTCCTGTCGCCATCTCATAAAATATACAGCCCACACCCCTGTTGGGAGGAAACAGAAACAGGCAGTTAATCCGGCAAACAGAACACAGCTTCAGTAAGAACCAGACCGGCCAAACTAGCTCACCAATCGACACAGCAAACCTACAGTTGCACCGCCCCCCACCATCAACATCCTGGGGGTCACCATTGACCAGAAACTTAACTGGACCAGCCACATAAATACTGTGGCTACAAGAGCAGGTCAGAGGCTGGGTATTCTGTGGCGAGTGACTCACCTCCTGACTCCCCAAAGCCTTTCCACCATCACAAGTCAGGAGTGTGATGGAATACTCTCCACTTGCCTGGATGAGTGCAGCTCCAACAACACTCAAGAAGCTCGACACCATCCAGGACAAAGCAGCCCGCTTGATTGGCACCCCATCCACCACCCTAAACATTCACTCCCTTCACCACCGGCGCACCGTGGCTGCAGTGTGTACCATCCACAGGATGCACTGCAGCAACTCGCCAAGGCTTCTTCGACAGCACCTCCCAAACCCGCGACCTCTACCACCTAGAAGGACAAGAGCAGCAGGCACATGGGAACAACACCACCTGCACGTTCCCCTCCAAGTCACACACCATCCCGACTTGGAAATATATCGGCCGTTCCTTCATCGTCGCTGGGTCGAAATCCTGGAACTCCCTCCCGAACAGCACTGTGGGAGAACCGTCACCACACGGACTGCAGCGGTTCAAGAAGGCGGCTCACCACCACCTTCTCAAACGGCAATTAGGGATGGACAATAAATGCCGGCCTCGCCAGCGACGCCCACATCCCATGAACAAGTAACAAAAATGGTTTCAGGGTTTTTGCCTCCAACACACTACCCAGAAACACATTCCACACATTGACCGTTCTGTGAGGGGCTTCCTGACGTCAGCCTCCGTTAGACCCCTTGTTCTGTCGCCGTTTACAGAACGATACAGCACAGGAGGCCATTCGGCCCATCATGCCACTTTGAACGAGCTATCCAATTGGTTTGGTTTGAAGTATTCAGGATTTCCCTTGTCTATACCACACACCATTTACTTGTATCTCCACGCTGTCCCCCACCCTCACAGTCACCACTTTCCAAGGTTTTTACAGTCTTCCCTCATAACTCAAGCTGCTGCGACGTTGGCTCCGTGGCTCGTCTCTGCGGCTGGGAGGAGACGGGGGTAAAATGGGACACTCTCAGATTGTAGAAGGTGAGACGTGACGGCCCCTACCATCCCACAGTATGTGAAACGGCCTGGGTTTTTGGAATAGAGGGGAGCAGTTCCAAGTTTGAAGATGATGCTCAGCTCGGAGAGATAGTGAATTGTGGAGAGGAGGGCAGGAAGTTTAAAAAAGACAGATGAAGCAAGTTTGAGGAAATAGCTCAATGAATCGGAGGGGCGAGAAGAGAGGAGGGGCGAGAAGAGAGGAGGGGCGAGAAGAGAGGAGGGGCGAGAAGAGAGGAGGGGCGAGAAGAGAGGAGGGGCGAGAAGAGAGGAGGGGCGAGAAGAGAGGAGGGGGAGGAGGGGCAAAGGGGAGAGAAGGAGGAGGGGCAAGGAAATAAGACAGGGAGAAAAAAGTGCTGGAGGAAAGAGGTGAGAGAGGGATTGCCGATCCTGTCTCCGGTTCAAAAGCGTGAGGGGTTAGAAGAGTGTTCCCAGATACATGAGCAGGATTCAAGTCTTGAATGACTCAGTGTCATGATGAAAGCGGCCAAGTGCAGGGCAATCTTCACTGGTGCTGGGGGTGGGGGTGGGACGGGGGAAGAGAGAACATGCAACCTGTCCTTCCCATTTTCCCACACTGTCCGGGGGGGGGGGGGGGGGGGGCCGGGAACACAAAAGTGCCTGATCGCCTCTCGAAACCTCCCTCACTCACTCCCTGACTGAGATCAGGAATACCATGAATCTGAACCACAGCATGCATCCTTCAACCCTGAGCAACACTACACCAACAATTTTAATCACTGGGACTGATGGAGGGACCTGGAATTCAATCCAATCCACCCAATCATTACAGCATCAAATGAACAATTTATCAGCACCAATCGACTGCCTGCAGAATCAGTCAATCCAATACACTTCAATCTGCTGCTTTAATTTTATCCCCTCACACCGATTCATCCATTACAACTACTGACAGACCTGGACCCCCCAGTACTGTACCCCAGTGTTATACACTGACAGACCCGGACCCCCCAGTACTGTACCCCAGTGTTATACACTGACAGACCCGGACCCCCCAGTACTGTACCCCAGTGTTATACAGTGACAGACCTGGACCCCCCAGTACTGTACCCCAGTGTTATACACTGACAGACCTGGACCCCCCAGTACTGTACCCCAGTGTTATACAGTGACAGACCTGTACCCACCAGTACTGTACCCCAGTGTTATACAGTGACAGACCTGGACCCCCCAGTACTGTACCCCAGTGTTATACACTGACAGACCCGGACCCCCCAGTACTGTACCCCAGTGTTATACAGTGACAGACCTGGACCCCCCAGTACTGTACCCCAGTGTTATACACTGACAGACCTGGACCCCCCAGTACTGTACCCCAGTGTTATACACTGACAGACCCGGACCCACCAGTACTGTACCCCAGTGTTATACACTGACAGACCTGGACCCCCCAGTACTGTACCCCAGGGTTATACAGTGACAGACCTGGACCCACCAGTACTGTACCCCAGTGTTATACACTGACAGACCTGGACCCCCCAGTACTGTACCCCAGTGTTATACACTGACAGACCCGGACCCCCCAGTACTGTACCCCAGTGTTATACACTGACAGACCCGGACCCCCCAGTACTGTACCCCAGTGTTATACAGTGACAGACCCGGACCCCCCAGTACTGTACCCCAGTGTTATACACTGACAGACCTGGACCCACCAGTACTGTACCCCAGTGTTATACACTGACAGACCTGGACCCCCCAGTACTGTACCCCAGTGTTATACACTGACAGACCTGGACCCCCCAGTACTGTACCCCAGTGTTATACAGTGACAGACCCGGACCCACCAGTACTGTACCCCAGTGTTATACAGTGACAGACCCGGACCCACCAGTACTGTACCCCAGTGTTATACAGTGACAGACCTGGACCCACCAGTACTGTACCCCAGCGTTATACAGTGACAGACCTGGACCCACCAGTACTGTACCCCAGTGTTATACAGTGACAGACCTGGACCCACCAGTACTGTACCCCAGTGTTATACAGTGACAGACCCGGACCCACCAGTACTGTACCCCAGTGTTATACAGTGACAGACCTGGACCCCCCAGTACTGTACCCCAGTGTTATACAGTGACAGACCCGGACCCACCAGTACTGTACCCCAGTGTTATACAGTGACAGACCCGGACCCACCAGTACTGTACCCCAGTGTTATACAGTGACAGACCTGGACCCACCAGTACTGTACTAGACAACTGTAATATGGAATTCGAGTGTGGGGGAATCGCAGGGACAGACCCCGTCCCATCACCGTGGAGGGGGAAAATCCCAAGTGCAGATCTATGTACCATCACTGACAAGAAATCACAGGCACTCACCACAGCACTGTGTGGTGCAGCATTTGAGAGAGTAGGCCTTGAGCCGGGACGCTAGTTGACACTAAGACCTGAGTGTTTCTCACCAACTTGTTTCACTCATTAAAACTGGGCCGGTACGTCTAATACTGCACACGTGGCAGGGTACAGGTTTAGTCATTAGATAAGTGGTTACTCACCACATGTCTATCTGTGTCGAGTACTCTGTGGATCCCAGCAGGACATCAGGTGGCCTGTACCAGAGCGTTACCACTTCATTTGAATAGGTTTTTGTAGGAACTGACTTAGCCCTGGCCAACCCTGAACAACACAAGAACAAACACAGAAGAAGCCCTTTTATTGTAAATTATACAGCATCGTTACACGAGTGTAAGCTTGTGGTTTCAGCCCCACTCCACGACTTGTGCCCATAATCCAGCCGCCCTGTCGGAGGGGCAGCGCTGAGGGGGCGCCGCCCTGTCGGAGGGGCAGCGCTGAGGGGGCGCCGCCCTGTCGGAGGGGCAGCGCTGAGGGGGCGCCGCCCTGTCGGAGGGGCAGCGCTGAGGGGGCGCCGCCCTGTCGGAGGGGCAGCGCTGAGGGGGCGCCGCCCTGTCGGAGGGGCAGCGCTGAGGGGGCGCCGCCCTGTCGGAGGGGCAGCGCTGAGGGGGCGCCGCCCTGTCGGAGGGGCAGCGCTGAGGGGGCGCCGCCCTGTCGGAGGGGCAGCGCTGAGGGGGCGCCGCCCTGTCGGAGGGGCAGCGCTGAGGGGGCGCCGCCCTGTCGGAGGGGCAGCGCTGAGGGGGACAGTGTAGAGGGAGCTTTACTCTGTATCTAACCCTGTACCTGCCCTGGGAGTGTTTGATGGGACAGTGTAGAGGGAGCTTTACTCTGTATCTAACCCTGTACCTGCCCTGGGAGTGTTTGATGGGACAGTGTAGAGGGAGCTTTACTCTGTATCTAACCCTGTACCTGCCCTGGGAGTGTTTGATGGGACAGTGTAGAGGGAGCTTTACTCTGTATCTAACCCTGTACCTGCCCTGGGAGTGTTTGATGGGACAGTGTAGAGGGAGCTTTACTCTGTATCTAACCCTGTACCTGCCCTGGGAGTGTTTGATGGGACAGTGTAGAGGGAGCTTTACTCTGTATCTAACCCTGTACCTGCCCCGGGAGTGTTTGATGGGACAGTGTAGAGGGAGCTTTACTCTGTATCTAACCCTGTACCTGCCCTGGGAGTGTTTGATGGGACAGTGTAGAGGGAGCTTTACTCTGTATCTAACCCTGTACCTGCCCTGGGAGTGTTTGATGGGACACCTGTGCTTGGTGCAGACACTGTGCACTAACAACCCCCATTAGTGGCCATACCGAAGTCTGCCAGCTTGAGCTCTCCTTTCTCATTGATGAGTAGATTTTGGGGTTTCAAGTCTCGATGTAGTACCTTCCTGTGATGGCAATATGCCAGGCCCCGCAGCAGCTGAAATAGGAAGAGCTGATACAACACAAAGTTAGATAAAGTTAGGAAATCATTGAGGAAATAAACACTTTTCTTTCAGCTTTTTTCTTTTGAACTTTGTGCTCAGAGTTGAGGAATGGAACACTTTTTATTTTAGCAAACTAGTGTCAGCATCAAACTCTCCCAGGGCAGGTACAGGGTTAGATACAGAGTAAAGCTCCCTCTACACTGTCCCATCAAACTCTCCCAGGGCAGGTACAGGGTTAGATACAGAGTAAAGCTCCCTCTACACTGTCCCATCAAACACTCCCAGGGCAGGTACAGGGTTAGATACAGAGTAAAGCTCCCTCTACACTGTCCCATCAAACACTCCCAGGGTCAGGTACAGGGTTAGATACAGAGTAAAGCTCCCTCTACACTGTCCCATCAAACACTCCCAGGGCAGGTACAGGGTTAGATACAGAGTAAAGCTCCCTCTACACTGTCCCATCAAACACTCCCAGGGCAGGTACAGGGTTAGATACAGAGTAAAGCTCCCTCTACACTGTCCCATCAAACACTCCCAGGGCAGGTACAGGGTTAGATACAGAGTAAAGCTCCTTCTACACTGTCCCATCAAACACTCCCAGGGCAGGTACAGGGTTAGATACAGAGTAAAGCTCCCTCTACACTGTCCCATCAAACACTCCCAGGGCAGGTACAGGGTTAGATACAGAGTAAAGCTCCCTCTACACTGTACCATCAAACACTCCCAGGGCAGGTACAGGGTTAGATACAGAGTAAAGCTCCCTCTACACTGTCCCATCAAACACTCCCAGGGCAGGTACAGGGTTAGATACAGAGTAAAGCTCCCTCTACACTGTACCATCAAACACTCCCGGGGCAGGTACAGGGTTGGATATAGAGTAAAGCTCCCTCTACACCCTCCAGAGAAGAATGCATCTATTGAATCAGCATGACATTTTCAATTTCGCACATGTCTTTCGGACTAAGATTGCCAAATTAGTTGGGAATCTAGCTTTGAGAATTTTACTCTCCAGCTATCCTGGGATGGTTTAAATGGGACAGTGTAGAGAGAGCTGTACCTGCCCTGAGATTGTGCATTTGATGCTGACACCGGGTGCCTGTAATGTACAGTGTTCCATTTCTCAGGGCTGGTTACCTCCAAGGGCACAAAATTCACGAGAGAACATTTAAAACCGTCTGCTCACCTTAACATTGTGGATGTTAATGATATTCCCACAATCCTCTAGGTACTGTTTCAAGTCTTTATCCTGCGAGCAGGTAATGAAGGCAGCAAATGTTAGTTTAGTGCATGTTACAAATCGAAGAAATCTGTTTATGCAATGCCTCCAAACCCTGACTTGCAACTCCCCAAGAACCGTAGATACAAACCTCCCCGGCCACTCCTAGCTCAGTGCATCGATCCTGTCGTTTCCTGCCCCACTTCCCCTCGAGATTACAAGATTGCTCCATTTTACAAAATACCGTTAACCATCCTCACCCTCCCCAATCCTGAGGATTGGCGTGCACCTTAAGTGGGAGGTAGAGATTGGGAGGGGGTCTTCCCATCTCTCCTGAAGGAGAGAAGATTTAATAGAGGTTTTTTTTTTAAGATGAGGACTGGTTTGATAGAGTGAATAGGGAAAGACTGTCTCCTTTGTTTGGAGAGTCGGTGACGAGGGGCTCCTCCATGTAGAATTGTAACTAAGAGAGTGAGGAGAGAGGTTGGGAGAAATCTCTTTATGCAGAGAGTGCTTGCTGCCCTTCATTAACTATGGATTTCTAACTGCTCATTACTCTAATATTGAATTGTAGATTATGGAAATTAGCAAAAGAACCAGAGGCGACATGAGGAAAACACTTTTTTTATGCATTTGGCCCATCGTGCACGTGCCGTCTCGTTGAAAGAGCTAACCAATTAGTCCCACTCCCCCTGCTCTTTCCCCAAAGTCCTGTAAACTTCTTCCTTTCAAGTATTTATCCAATTCCCTTTTGAAAGTTATTATTGAATCTGCTTCCACCGCCCTTTGAGGCAGTGAATTCCAGATCAGAACAACTCACTGCGTAAAATAAATGTGTCATCATCTCCCACTCTGGCTTTTTTGCCAATTATCCTAAATCTGTGTCCTCTGGTTACCGACCCTCCTGCCACTGGAAACAGTTTCTCCTTATTTACTCCATCAAAACCCTTCATGATTTTGAACACCTCGATTAAATCTCCCCTTCTCTGAAATCTTTAACCCTTCTCTGCTCTAAGGAGAACAGTGCTAGCTTCTGCAGTCTCTGCGAGTAACTGAAGTCCCTCATCCCTGGTAGTTGTAGTTGATCTCCCCCTGCCCTAAGTTTGTCACTGTGCTCGCCCCCTCTCCCCGACAGTACAACACGTGACTCACCAGGTACTCGAAGACCAACGTGAGGGATTTCTCGGTGTGAATGATGTCGTGAAGCGTCACAATGTTGGCGTGTTTGAGGTCCTTGAGCAGGGACACTGGGGGAAGAGACAGGAGGGGGGGGGGGGGGGGGGCGGGGGATGGGGTTAGAAGGAACCGTTCCAATCTGAAACATACCACAGAAAATGCTGGAGGTGCACAGCGGGTCGGACAGTATCCGGGACAGGTCCTCAGGGTTAACATTCCCAAGGGAAATTGCGACGCACCACTGAAACGTTAGCAGTTCCATCAATGTCGGAAAGGACAAGGACTATTCATGTACCTCCAGCCTTCTCTGCTTTTATTTCACAATTCCACCTTTGTTAGTTGTGGTTATAATCAGTTCAAATCAACGACCAAGCCTGAAGCCCAGAGAAGGACAATTAAGAAGCCAGGGTACAAATCAGTGGAGCATCGGATTAATTCAGGATAAGCTACAGCGTAGGGTTTATAAACTGGGGGTCCATCATGGGACCTTGGGGAGATGAGCAACCAGTGTCAGATTTCAGCCCGCCTGCCTCCCTTGAGAATTCTGAATATCTTTCTGGATTTGTCCACTTGCTAATGTGTTACTTCTGCTGCTGTTCCGATTTTTGCAGCTGATACAGCCTCTCAGAAGTTGGGACAGGGTCCCAGAGAGTGCGCCAACGTTTACAGGGGGGCCCCAGGAGTGCGCCAATGTTTGCAGGGGGGCCCCAGGAGTGTGCCAACATTTGCAGGGCACCCACCCCTCCCCAGGGAGCGCGCCAACGTTTGGAGGGCACCCCCTCCCCAGGGAGCGCGAAAACGTTTGCAGGGTGCCCCCCACCCCAGGGAGTGCACCAACGTTTGCAGGGGGGACCCCAGGGAGTGTGGCATTATTGGCAGTGGGTCCCCACCAAATAAAATTTGAGAGCCACTGTTCTAGAATGTACCAGCAGAGCAGATGCGACCATGGAGCCCAGTTAAATATGAAAAGTGGGTAACAACGAGGCAAAGGGAGGAAAAGGTGGGGCTGGTGTATCAGACTCGCAATCAGACACACACTACACACACTGACAGACTCTCTCTCTCTCTTCCTGCCACCCCACCCCAGGAGGGAGAAAGGTCTCTCCTTTGCCTTACCTTCCCTGATGGCGGTGCAGGGAGCTCCTTCCTCATGCTCCAGTCGGATTTCCTTCAGTGCCACCAAATTATCAGTTAGCTTACTCCTCCCTTTGTATACGGTTGCATAGGTGCCCTGCGGAGAGAAAGAGAGAGAGAGCACAAATCAGACTGAGGGGGGGGATTAACACTATCCTCTGGAAGGATCGGTTTCTGACACAAGGAATAGGCTCCTGGCAGGTTATATCTCCCACAGTGCTTCAATAGGTGAACGCCCTGCAAATTGCGATACTGAATTCCACAGACCAGTAAGATCCCAGGTTCCATTCCGGGTCTGTGCTGAGTGAGCTGATCTTAGCCAGGGCGGTGGTTAGGATTCTACAATTAGGCTCAGTGGCCCTGGCTATGGATGGGGGGGGTTGCAGAGAAACCAACCAAAGATCCTGCTCATGATCACTAACCAGGTGACTCCTACAGGACAGTGCATTATGTGGATGCCAGCTGAGAGTAGAATCAGGGCAGCCCATGATGTCCCCCCCCATGGCCCAACAGATCCATCAACACTCACTGGGCTCGCACACGTACAAGGGCCGCTTGCGTGAGGCAGCGGACTCCCACGGGATCTGTAGCCAGAGAGAGCGAGAGCACCTTCAGGAGAGAAAGGGTGGGGGAAAGATTTGAGGATAAGCGTATCGAACAGCCCACCAGACCCACAACCCAGCCAGGCTGGAATCGCGGGGCATATCCCTGATTACCGAGGCACTAAAATCACATTCTGGTTATTTCCCTCACGCCAACAATTGCTCTTTATACAAGAGGAGGAAAGGTTGTTCTGTAATTGTGCGGACTTCCTACGAACATTACTCTTCTTTTTTTTTTAAGAAAAAGGATGAAACTTAATTTCACATCTGGGGGATCTTAGCATAAGTGTTTCTTCAGCTTCTGAAAGAAGATCAGGTACCAAGCTCTTACCTCCCCGAGTTTGTCCAGTTTAACGTACGTCTCCAGCTTTCCGAACCCAATCTCCGACTGCAAAGTAAGAAGAGAGAGTTAGAAGCCGGCGGCCTCTCCCAAACAAAGGCAGCCACTGCTCCCCAGGCTCGGGGTTGCTGCTTGTCCCTCTTCACCGTCACCAGGCCCTAAACCCACTCCATCTCCTTACCTTCCAACACCTCAAGTACTTACCAGTGAGACTCTCCGCAGCCGCCTGCTCAGAGGCTTGTCAAAGGGTGGGCTGTTCATGGCAAACTTTTCAAGGTACCCCTCAGGGAGGCGGATGTCAGCTGGCAATGACAGCCTCTTATTGATATCCTGTAAAGCAGAGCAACAGGTTACCACAGCAATCTGACCAGTGCGACAATTTACACTCATTAAAGGTGATTTAGTGCTGGGGAATGGAACACATCAATGGGACAGTGTAGAGGGAGCTTTACTCTGTATCTAACCCGTACTGTACCTGCCCTGGGAGTGTTTGATGGGACAGTGTAGAGGGAGCTTTACTCTGTATCTAACCCGTACTGTACCTGCCCTGGGAGTGTTTGATGAGACAGTGTAGAGGGAGCTTTACTCTGTATCTAACCCGTACTGTACCTGCCCTGGGAGTGTTTGATGGGACAGTGTAGAGGGAGCTTTACTCTGCATCTAACCCTGTACCTGCCCTGGAAGTGTTTGATGGGACAGTGTAGAGGGAGCTTTACTCTGTATCTAACCCTGTACCTGCCCTGGGAGTGTTTGATGGGACAGTGTAGAGGGAGCTTTACTCTGTATCTAACCCTGTACCTGCCCTGGGAGTGTTTGATGGGACAGTGTAGAGGGAGCTTTACTCTGTATCTAAACCCACTGCGACCCCTCCCTACCTCTGTAGAAATTTTCCTCACGTTGTTCCGCATGCGCACTCGGACTGGCGACTGAACCTCGTCGGAGGAGGTGGCAGACGCCTGGTCACTCTCCCCGTCGGAACCCATCTTCAGGTCTTCGTGTACGATCTCTGGAAGTGGAACAGGTGACAGATGCTCAGAGGTGGAGATGCCACGGTAAACTCGGCAAGAGTTTTTGCACCTTTTCCAGTGTCTCTATATCCTTTTTATAATATGGAGACCAGAACTGTGCACAGTGCTCCAAGTGTGGTCTAACCAAGGTATATGGAGACCAGAACTGTGCACAGTGCTCCAAGTGTGGTCTAACCAAGGTATATGGAGACCTGAACTGTGCACAGTGCTCCAAGTGTGGTCTAAACAAGGTATATGGAGACCAGAACTGTGCACAGTGCTCCAAGTGTGGTCTAACCAAGGTATATGGAGACCAGAACTGTGCACAGTGCTCCAAGTGTGGTCTAACCAAGGTATATGGAGACCAGAACTGTGCACAGTGCTCCAAGTGTGGTCTAACCAAGGTTCTATACAAGTTTAACGTAATTCATCTGCTTTTCGATTCTATCCCCGTAGAATTGAACCCAGTACTTGGTTTGCTCTTTTTTAAAAAAATGGCCTTATTAACCTGCATCACTACTTCCAGTGATTTGTGGATCTGTACCCGTTGATCCCTTTGCTTCTCTACCCCATTTAGACTCTTATTTTCCCAAGGAGTATTTGGCCTCCTTATTCCACCTACCAAAATGTACCACCTCACGCTTATCGATAAACATTAATTTGCCAACTTAAGCCAATGAATGAATCTCGAGTTAAGTTTCCGTTACTTCTACACCCTGTTTCTCGATCAGACCACCCGCCGAGGGTTAATACCAAATCCGACACAAGTGGAACTCACACATTACACACTCTAAATACTCTAGCCTCTCAGTCAGTTCTTTAGTTTACAATTCCCCCCATCCTCTCCTGCAGATACCAACTCCTTCTGGGTTATAGGGCCTGTCACCCCACCCATGTGACCATCGTTCATGCACCAGCCCGATTTGTTCCCCTGTGCCTCCCAGTGTGAACTCGTGCTTGGATGTGGATCCAAGAGGTGCTGTCCGCCCTCCAGTGCCTCACACAAGCAGCCAGAAGGTCACAGGTCTGGCTTGTGCTGAATTGGCTGATCTCAGCCAGCGCACATAGTAGGGATGCTTTAAGTTGGCCTCAGCACGCCAGGGCTAGGGATGTTAACAAAAAACAGTTGGCCAGGGTTCCTGCTCCTGAATGCGATCCGCTGAGCCCTGCACATGTGTGGACATTGAGTGAGAACAAGATTGAGCTCAGTTCCACAATCAAATATCCTGCCTGTACACACACACGCACGAGGAATGTCTGCGACCGTGCTCCAGCAAAAGGAGGCACCTTCGGGACATGCGAGGGGATAAAGGTTGGTGGAAAAAGATGGGAGTTTAAGTAAATTAATCTATTCCAGCTCCTGATTCACACAGATTAGAAGAAAATCGTCCTACAATCCAGGTCAGAAACAAGAAGTTGAACCCAAATGATACCGTGTTATCAAACATGCCGATTGGGACGTGGTAGAGGGCGTAGAGAAGATTTGGGAAGATTTAATCCCAGGAGCCTGAAGCAGGAGTGGGTTACCTGCTCCCAGACCTCACCTGCCAGCTTATGTTACTGGTCCCACTGCTCCAGCCCCCGGTTAAATTTATAGCACACGTTTGTCTGGCCCATTGAGTAAGACCGTCCAAGTTAGGTTCTGCTGCTGGGAGTCACGAGCTCAGGTCGCCGTCTTTCACCCCGGGTTAAGTACAACCCACTGAGCCCTGAAACGCGTGGTATTAAACAGACATTAAAATCACTTCATGGTCAACACCATTGCTTGTATTCACCAAACAGATCCTTTTCAAACTGCGGAAAGCGAAAATCGTTTGAAAGGGTTTGGAAACCTTTACCCCAGCTGACAAAGGTTCCAAGGCGCTGCGTTAAGGAGTTACATAGTCACCTAGAGTAGTGTTCCTGTGGAGGTACGAGCTGAGGCTCCTGCCCACTACACTGTGGGGCCTTCGCAAAGGTGGCTTTTTGAAACTGCCTGCGTACTGGTGAAGGAAGGAGTGCATGCTGTGGGACGTAGGGGGCTTCCCATTCTTCACCATGGGCTCTTTAAACGCCACGAGGGAGGTCCGAAGGCAGAGAGAGAAGGGGGGGGGGGGGAGGGAGAGGAGGAGGAGAACAATTTAAAAGAAAAACAACAGAAGGGCAAGAGCAACAGGAAGAGAAAAAAAAGACAGCAACAGGGTAAGAGACCAAGAAATCAAGCACAGGAGACAGAAAGCAGCAAGAAATTATGGTTGGTAGACAGGGAATGAATGGAAAGGGGCATTGGTGGGGGGGCGAGAGAGAGAGAAGGGGGCGAGAGAGAGAGAAGGGGGCGAGAGAGAGAGAAGGGGGCGAGAGAGAGAGAAGGGGCGAGAGAGAGAGAAGGGGGCGAGAGAGAGAGAAGGGGGCGAGAGAGAGAGAAGGGGGCGAGAGAGAGAGAAGGGGGCATGGGGGGGGGGGGGGGAAAAGAGAGCGAGAGAGAGAAGGGGGCACGGGGGGGGGGGGGGGGAGAATAGAGAGCGAGAGAGAGAAGGGGGCATGGGGGGGGGGAAGAGAGCGAGAGGGGGCATGGGGGGGGGGGGGAAAGAGAGCGAGAGGGGGCATGGGGGGGGGGGGAGAAGAGCGAGAGGGGGCATGGGGGGGGGGGGGGAAAGAGAGCGAGAGGGGGCATGGGGGGGGGGGGGGGGAGAGAGAAGAGAGCGAGAGGGGGCATGGGGGGGGGGGGGGGGGAGAGAAGAGAGCGAGAGGGGGCATGGGGGGGGGGGGGGGGGGGGGAGAGAAGAGAGCGAGAGGGGGCATGGGGGGGGGGGGGGAAAAGAGAGCGAGAGGGGCATGGGGGGGGGAGAGAAGAGAGCGAGAGGGGGCATGGGGGGGGGGGGGGGGAGAGAAGAGAGCGAGAGGGGGCATGGGGGGGGGAGAAGAGAGCGAGAGGGGGCATGGGGGGGGGGAGAAGAGAGCGAGAGGGGGCATGGGGGGGGGGGAAAGAGAGCGAGAGGGGGCATGGGGGGGGGGGGGGGGGAGAGAAGAGAGCGAGAGGGGGCATGGGGGGGGGGGGGGGGGGAGAGAAGAGAGCGAGAGGGGGCATGGGTGGGGGGGGGGGAGAAGAGGAGAGCGAGAGGGGGCATGGGTGGGGGGGGGAAAGAGAGCGAGAGGGGGCATGGGGGGGGGGGGGGGGGGAGAGAGAGAGCGAGAGGGGGCATGGGGGGGGGGGGGAGGAGAAGAGAGCGAGCATGGGGGGGGGGGGGAGAGAAGAGAGCGAGAGGGGGCATGGGTGGGGGGGGGGGGGGGGAGAAGGAGAGCGAGAGGGGGCATGGGGGGGGGGGGGGGGGGGAGGAGAAGAAGAGAGCGAGAGGGGGCATGGGGTGGGGGGGGGAAAGAGAGCGAGAGGGGGCATGGGGGGGGGGGGGGGGGAGAAGAGAGCGAGAGGGGGCATGGGGGGGGGGGGAAAGAGAGCGAGAGGGGGCATGGGGGGGGGGGGGGGGGGGAGAGAAGAGAGCGAGAGGGGGCATGGGGGGGGGGGGGGGGAGAAGAAGAGAGCGAGAGGGGGCATGGGGGGGGGGGGGGAAGAGAGCGAGAGGGGGCATGGGGGGGGGAGGAGAAGAGAGCGAGAGGGGGCATGGGGGGGGGGGGGGGAGGAGAAGAGAGCGAGCATGGGGGGGGGGGGGGGAGAGAAGAGAGCGAGAGGGGGCATGGGGGGGGGGGGGGAGAGAAGAGAGCGAGAGGGGGGCATGGGGGGGGGGGGGGGGAGGAAGAGAGAGCGAGAGGGGGCATGGGGGGGGGGGGAAGAGAGCGAGAGGGGGCATGGGGGGGGAGGAGAAGAGAGCGAGAGGGGGCATGGGGGGGGGGGGGGGGAGGAGAAGAGAGCGAGCATGGGGGGGGGGGGGGGGAGAGAAGAGAGCGAGAGGGGGCATGGGGGGGGGGGGGGGGGGAGAAGAAGAGAGCGAGAGGGGGCATGGGGGGGGGGGGGGGGGGGAAGAGAGCGAGAGGGGGCATGGGGGGGGGGGGGGGAGGAGAAGAGAGCGAGAGGGGGCATGGGGGGGGGGGGGAGGAGAAGAGAGCGAGCATGGGGGGGGGGGGGGGGGAGAGAAGAGAGCGAGAGGGGGCATGGGGGGGGGGGGGGGGGGGGGGAGAAGAGAGCGAGAGGGGGCATGGGGGGGGGGGGGGGGGGAGAAGAGAGCGAGAGGGGGCATGGGGGGGGGGGGGGAGGAGAAGAGAGCGAGCATGGGGGGGGGGGGGGGGGGAGAGAAGAGAGCGAGAGGGGGCATGGGGGGGGGGGGGGGGGGGGGAGAAGAGAGCGAGAGGGGGCATGGGGGGGGGGGGGGGGGGGGAGGAGAAGAAGAGAGCGAGAGGGGGCATGGGTGGGGGGGGGAAAGAGAGCGAGAGGGGGCATGGGGGGGGGGGGGGGGAGAAGAGAGCGAGAGGGGCATGGGGGGGGGGGAAAGAGAGCGAGAGGGGGCATGGGGGGGGGGGGGGGGAGAGAAGAGAGCGAGAGGGGGCATGGGGGGGGGGGGGGGGAGAAGAAGAGAGCGAGAGGGGGCATGGGGGGGGGGGGGAAGAGAGCGAGAGGGGGCATGGGGGGGGAGGAGAAGAGAGCGAGAGGGGGCATGGGGGGGGGGGGGGGGAGGAGAAGAGAGCGAGCATGGGGGGGGGGGGGGGGAGAGAAGAGAGCGAGAGGGGGCATGGGGGGGGGGGGGAGAAGAGAGCGAGAGGGGGCATGGGGGGGGGGGGGGGGGGAGAGAAGAGAGCGAGAGGGGGCTATGGGTGGGGGGGGGAAAGAGAGCGAGAGGGGCATGGGGGGGGGGGGAGGAGAAGAGAGCGAGCATGGGGGGGGGGGGGGGAGAGAAGAGAGCGAGAGGGGGCATGGGGGGGGGGGGGGAGAAGAAGAGAGCGAGAGGGGGCATGGGGGGGGGGGGGGGGGAAGAAGAGAGCGAGAGGGGGCATGGGGGGGGGGGGGGGGGGGGAGGAGAAGAGCGAGCATGGGGGGGGGGGGGGGGAGAGAAGAGAGCGAGAGGGGGCATGGGGGGGGGGGGGGGGAGAAGAGAGCGAGAGGGGGCATGGGTGGGGGGGGGAAAGAGAGCGAGAGGGGGCATGGGGGGGGGGGGGGGAGAAGAAGAGAGCGAGAGGGGGCATGGGGGGGGGGGGGGGAGAAGAAGAGAGCGAGAGGGGGCATGGGTGGGGGGGGGGAAAGAGAGCGAGAGGGGGCATGGGGGGGGGGGGGGGAAGAAGAGAGCGAGAGGGGGCATGGGGGGGGGGGGGGGGGGAGGAGAAGAGAGCGAGCATGGGGGGGGGGGGGGGGGGGGGAGAAGAGAGCGCGAGAGGGGGCATGGGGGGGGGGGGGGGGAGAAGAGAGCGCGAGAGGGGCATGGGGGGGGGGGGGGGAGAAGAGAGCGCGAGAGGGGGCATGGGGGGGGGGGGGGAGAAGAGAGCGAGAGAGGGGGCATGGGGGGGGGGGGGGGAGGAGAAGAGAGCGAGCATGGGGGGGGGGGGGGGGGGGGAGAAGAGAGCGCGAGAGGGGGCATGGGGTGGGGGGGGGGAAGAAGAGAGCGCGAGAGGGGGCATGGGGGGGGGGGGGAGAAGAGAGCGCGAGAGGGGGCATGGGGGGGGGGGGGGGGAAGAGAGCGCGAGAGGGGGCATGGGGGGGGGGGGGGGGGGGGAGAAGAGAGCGCGAGAGGGGGCATGGGGGGGGGGGGGGGAGAAGAGAGCGCGAGAGGGGGCATGGGGGGGGGAGGAGGAGAAGAGAGGGGGCATGGGGGGGGGGGGGGGGGGGAGAAGGGAGGAGGAGAGAGAGGGGCATGGGGGGGGGGGGGGGGGAGAAGAGAGCGAGAGAGCGAGAGGGGCATGGGGGGGGGGGAGAAGAGGGGGCAGGAGGGGAGAAGAGGGGGCAGGAGGGGGAGAAGAGGGGGCAGGAGGGGAGAAGAGGGGGCAGGAGGGGGAGAAGAGGGGGCAGGAGGGGGAGAAGAGGGGGCAGGAGGGGGAGAAGAGGGGCAGGAGGGGGAGAAGAGGGGCAGGAGGGGAGAAGAGGGGCAGGAGGGGAGAAGAGGGGGCAGGAGGGGGAGAAGAGGGGGCAGGAGGGGGAGAAGAGGGGGCAGGAGGGGAGAAGAGGGGGCAGGAGGGGGAGAAGAGGGGGCAGGAGGGGGAGAAGAGGGGGCAGGAGGGGGAGAAGAGGGGGCAGGAGGGGGAGAGAGGGGGCAGGAGGGGGAGAAGAGGGGGCAGGAGGGGGAGAAGAGGGGGCAGGAGGGGGAGAAGAGGGGGCAGGAGGGGGAGAAGAGGGGGCAGGAGGGGGAGAAGAGGGGGCAGGAGGGGAGAAGAGGGGGCAGGAGGGGGAGAAGAGGGGGCAGGAGGGGAGAAGAGGGGGCAGGAGGGGGAGAAGAGGGGGCAGGAGGGGGAGAAGAGGGGGCAGGAGGGGGAGAAGAGGGGGCAGGAGGGGAGAAGAGGGGGCAGGAGGGGGAGAAGAGGGGGCAGGAGGGGGAGAAGAGGGGGCAGGAGGGGGAGAAGAGGGGGCAGGAGGGGAGAAGAGGGGGCAGGAGGGGGAGAAGAGGGGGGCAGGAGGGGGAGAAGAGGGGGCAGGAGGGGGAGAAGAGGGGGCAGGAGGGGGAGAAGAGGGGGCAGGAGGGGGAGAAGAGGGGGCAGGAGGGGGGAGAAGAGGGGGCAGGAGGGGGAGAAGAGGGGGCAGGAGGGGGAGAAGAGGGGGCAGGAGGGGGAGAAGAGGGGGCAGGAGGGGGAGAAGAGGGGGCAGGAGGGGGAGAAGAGGGGGCAGGAGGGGGAGAAGAGGGGGCAGGAGGGGGGAGAAGAGGGGGCAGGAGGGGGAGAAGAGGGGGCAGGAGGGGGAGAAGAGGGGGCAGGAGGGGGAGAAGAGGGGGCAGGAGGGGGAGAAGAGGGGGCAGGAGGGGGAGAAGAGGGGGCAGGAGGGGGAGAAGAGGGGGCAGGAGGGGGAGAAGAGGGGGCAGGAGGGGGAGAAGAGGGGGCAGGAGGGGGAGAAGAGGGGGCAGGAGGGGGAGAAGAGGGGGCAGGAGGGGGAGAAGAGGGGGCAGGAGGGGGAGAAGAGGGGGCAGGAGGGGGAGAAGAGGGGGCAGGAGGGGGAGAAGAGGGGGCAGGAGGGGGAGAAGAGGGGGCAGGAGGGGGAGAAGAGGGGGCAGGAGGGGGAGACAGGGGGCAGGAGGGGGAGACAGGGGGCAGGAGGGGGAGACAGGGGGCAGGAGGGGGAGACAGGGGGCAGGAGGGGGAGACAGGGGGCAGGAGGGGGAGACAGGGGGCAGGAGGGGGAGACAGGGGGCAGGAGGGGGAGACAGGGGGCAGGAGGGGGAGACAGGGGGGCAGGAGGGGGAGACAGGGGGAGACAGGGGGCAGGAGGGGGAGACAGGGGGCAGGAGGGGGAGACAGGGGGCAGGAGGGGGAGACAGGGGGCAGGAGGGGGAGACAGGGGGCAGGAGGGGGAGACAGGGGGCAGGAGGGGGAGACAGGGGGCAGGAGGGGGAGACAGGGGGCAGGAGGGGGAGACAGGGGGCAGGAGGGGGAGACAGGGGGCAGGAGGGGGAGACAGGGGGCAGGAGGGGGAGACAGGGGGCAGGAGGGGGAGACAGGGGGAGACAGGGGGCAGGAGGGGGAGACAGGGGGAGACAGGGGGCAGGAGGGGGAAAGGGGAGACAGGGGGCAGGAGGGGGAAAGGGGGAGACAGGGGGCAGGAGGGGGAAAGGGGGAGACAGGGGGCAGGAGGGGGAAAGGGGGAGACAGGGGGCAGGAGGGGGAAAGGGGGAGACAGGGGGCAGGAGGGGGGAAAGGGGGAGACAGGGGGCAGGAGGGGGAAAGGGGGAGAGAGAGGGCAGGAGGGGGAAAGGGGGAGAGAGAGGGCAGGAGGGGGGAAAGGGGGAGAGAGAGGGCAGGAGGGGGAAAGGGAGAGAGAGAGGGCAGGAGGGGGAAAGGGAGAGAGAGGGCAGGAGGGGGAAAGAGAGAGAGAGGGCAGGAGGGGGAAAGAGAGAGGGAGGGCAGGAGGGGGAAAGAGAGAGGGAGGGCAGGAGGGGGGAGCGAGACAGACGGTGAGAAAGAGAGAAGACAGGCAGAGATGAAACAAGAAACAGACAGAGAAAGAGAGACACAAGGAAAAAAAAAAGAGAAAAAAAAGCAGGGAGGGGATTATCCACAAAAAGGATAGATCAAGGGAGAAGAAAAAAAATAAAGAGGGAAGAAATTAAAATACAAGTAGAATGAAAATATACATGGCAGGTTTAAAAGAATGTATAGCACCAATTGAAAACCATTCGAAGGCATGCAGCAGGCACTTACAGAAACAATACACAGCATCAGCACAAAGCAAGGACAGCACAGCTCAGACAGAGCAGTAACTTTGCCACCTGGTCATTTCCACCCCCCGCACACCCCCCATCCACCCCCCCGCCCTCAGCAAAACGCATTCCCCCTTAGAGACGCTGCACACCATTAAACACAACAGTTAGAGCAGGCAGCTCAGCTCCATTACCATCACAGACCATCCCCCAAGTTCTGCCATGGCTCAGCCATTCACAAGTAGTCTCTTACACAGTTTTGCAGCAAGTTTCGAGGTGAAACAGGTCCCTGGAGTGTGTTTGGGGAAGGTCGGGGGGTAATTTTGCTAGTTTTTGGCTGTTATGGGTTACCCCAGTGATCCGTATTTGTCAAACGGTCCGTGAATTTGGGGGCGGGGGTGAGAAATGTTGTCCCCATTTTATCGCTGCAGTAGAGAAAATGTCAAGGAATGCATTTGGGAATCAAGATTCAGGAAAGGAAACACATCTTAAAATGGTGAGATTTTAAATGGAGCGAGAAAGATATTAGTAAGAGGTCAGTCATAGAGGATGGGAGGTGCCTGCAATAACCTGCCCAGCAGGGTCCCGGGCCGCTGTTATATTGGATTCAGTGCCATGGTGCTGAGAGTAACCGTGGGCATCTGGCGGCAAGATCTTTGGCGAGTACAGCCTCCGAGGTCTGGGAGGCGCAGAACGGGGAGGGGGGGGGGGCCCCCCCCCTCGCAACCCAGCTAGGCGGTGGGCTAGGATGCCGTGGGAACCAGCTTCGATGGCTCAGTGCGGCCTCTCCTCCTCCGCCCGTCCATCTGATAACTAAGGCGAACACGGCCAGTGCGGTTAATTAGCCAGCGGCTGAAATTCGTTCTTGGGGACGGTGGGGTGCCCAAGAATGATTTCCAGCATCAGGTAGCTTTCCCGGTGCGGGTTTTAGTCATTTTCCCACAACAACACCACCACGCCAAGTTAAATTTAAAAAAAATAAAGAATAGATTCCTTACCGTTCTGTATCGGTCGCGCGGAACGCAGTTGCGAGGTGGAGGCAGCGTGACGGAGGTGAAAGGGTAAAAAACTGGATTGCGTCGTTCGACCTGAAGGTAATAAGGCATCATGTATGACAGGCCCAGCAGTCTCGGCAGCTAACCTGTGGCACCATATTGGTGGAGAACGAAGGAACTCCGCCTGCTCTCTCCTTTTGCACGGCCTCCGATCTCGGTGGCGCTGACATTTTAATTACGTGAAATAGTTTCAGAAGTTGTTTTATTTTTAAACCTCCATCCTCTCGCTCGGGTACGGGTCTCACGGGCACTGGTCACCCTCCCGGTACCTTGCCCGAGGGGCCAGTCTGCAGGCATCAGTCCAGACAGGGAGTCTTGGTGGGATGTTTGACTGGCGGAAGCATCATAGCCAAGGCCGATCCTGTCCCCACCCAACATCTGCACACATTTTCCAGGAGGAGTCACTGGACAGTGGTCGGCAGCAGGAACCATGGCTGATTTTCTCTCTATCTCTCTCTAACCCAGGGGTCACTGGACAGTGATCAGGAGAAGGAACCCTGGCTGATTTCCCCTCTCTCTCTAACCCAGGGGTCACTGGACAGTGTCCAGGAGCAGGAACCCTGGCTGATTTCCCCCTCTCTCTAACCCAGGGGTCACTGGACAGTGTCCAGGAGCAGGAACCCTGGCTGATTTTCCCCTCTCTCTAACCCAGGGGTCACTGGACAGTGATCAGGAGCAGGAACCCTGGCTGATTTCCCCCTCTCTCTAACCCAGGGGCCACTGGACAGTGATCAGGAGCAGGAACCGTGGCTGATTTCCCCCGCTCTCTAACCCAGGGGTCATTGGACAGTGATCGGGAGCAGGAACCCTGACTGATTTCCCCCTCTCTCTAACCCAGGGGTCACTGGACAGTGATCAGGAGCAGGAACCCTGGCTGATTTCCCCCTCTCTCTAACCCAGGGGTCACTGGACAGTGATCGGGAGCAGGAACCCTGGCTGATTTCCCCTCTCTCTCTAACCCAGGGGTCACTGGACAGTGATCGGGAGCAGGAACCCTGGCTGATTTCCCCTCTCTCTCACCCAGGGTTCACTGGACAGTGATCAGGAGCAGGAACCCTGGCTGATTTCCCCCTCTCTCTAACCCAGGGGCCACTGGACAGTGATCAGGAGCAGGAACCGTGGCTGATTTCCCCCGCTCTCTAACCCAGGGGTCATTGGACAGTGATCGGGAGCAGGAACCCTGACTGATTTCCCCCTCTCTCTAACCCAGGGGTCATTGGACAGTGATCGGGAGCAGGAACCCTGGCTGATTTCCCCCTCTCTCTAACCCAGGGGTCACTGGACAGTGATCAGGAGCAGGAATCCTGGCTGATTTCCCCTCTCTCTAACCCAGGGGTCACTGGACAGTGATCAGGAGCAGGAATCCTGGCTGATTTCCTCTCCAACTCAGGGGCACTAAGGGCACTCATGTTAACATGAACTAAGCACTAAGGAGGGATGCAGCCTGTGACCTTCCTGGTCGGTGTAGGTCAGTACCACGAGGCAGGGCATTTACTCAGTGAAGTGGACAGTCCTGTTCAGGATTGTGGCCAAGTTTGGGCATTTGACTATCACAGTTTAACACCCACTGGGTACTGGCCTGAGACCCAGCTCATTTCACTATCACAGGCAGTGGTGCGAGATGACCAGCTGAAGTACACCACCCAGGACACCCCAGGGAAACTACACTGACTGCTCTCGGGTTAGGTTTCCTGGAATGATGGTTTGACCAAAGGCTGTGGTCTTTCCGACACACGACCATTGCTCACAGTGAGGTTAAATCTGGCAGACATCTGTGCTAAGTGCAGCTGTCTTAGGCTGCACGCTGTTGTTTTAACCCGCACTGTGACACCCAAAACCTCTCGTTGCTGGATTTCAGGATGCCGTGGGGGCTGGGTGCACTGTCTGCAGGCAGAGGCTTCTCCCGATATATTATGGATTACCTGGACCAGCTCCTGACTCCCAGCGTTCCAGATAAACCTGCCGCATTAGCCTGTCTGGAGCAGTGCAGGTCGTGAGCTTAAGCTGCAACGCTGGGATCAGAAGTCACCTCAAACAGGTAGATGTGGATGCGTGAGGTGTACAGTGCCCTGCTCTGCCAGGTTGGATGTCTGCCATCCTCCATCATTCACTGTACTTTTTATTCCCCTAATCGCCTCTCCTGAAGGTGCAGACACTTGCTGGGCACAGGTGCGACTGCCATGGCCACCATTTTGTCCAAGTACCCATGCTTCATGTTCCATCCCAGACGGTCAGTGTCAATGGGCTTTTCAACCATGGGGGACATGACAGTCCAGTCCGATCCTGTCCTCCCCTCATGTCCACACACATTTCCCCGGACAGGGAGCAGGAGAAGGAACCCTGGCCGATTGATCCCTTCCCTAGAACGGGTACAAAGGCTCTAGCCGAGACCAGCTATCTCAGCATAGAAACCGGGATCCTCCTGCTCTCTATATCCCAGAGGGTACATTCACTCACCGAGCTAGGAACTCCCATTTCACAGGCAGAATGATTCCTCCCAAAGAGGGTTTGTAAAGGAGCCAGCACTGTGCCAGAGATTGAAATGCTTGTGGCGCGATCCTCGGGAGTGCCGGTGAGGATATTAAAGAGCCCAGTGATATCTACCAGGAGCTGGCAGTGTTGACAGACACCGAAGGCCAGCCACCATCTGTCCTTTTCCCAAGTTTTGAGGAGGAGGAGGAGAGTATCAGACCAACACCTTGACAAGCTAAAGGTCATTAAGCAGACTGCGTGTTAGTAAGTGCAGGATAATGGGAGGTTGGCACAGAGCTACACTGCAGTGGGGTACAGGATTGGGGAAAAGGCAGGAGAGTGAGACTAAATGAATAGCTCCTTCAGAGAGCTGGCACGGGTACAATGGGCTAAACTATCACAATGGATAGGAGAATAGAGCGGGCACTTGGGATTAGGACTACTGCTCACGTGGGGGGTAAGACTCGCGGACTGGTTGGGTTGAACGGCCTGCTTCTGTGCTGTACTTTCTATGTAGACTGTGCTGTAATACTGTACATCACTAAACATCTCAAAAGATATCATTTTCCCCTGCTTTTCTCACCACCTCTCCTGGAGATGACTACTCCTTTCCAGGGTCCAGGTGTCCATTATCCAAGTGAGAACCTAGAAAGTGGGTGTCGGCAATCATTTGACTACAAGAGGCATCACAACGGAGCCCGATCCTGTCCTCACCTGAAGTCCACACACCCTCCAGCAGATTGCGTAGCTGATGATTATTTGGGGGAGGGGAAGAAAAAATACAAGTCGGCCAGGGTTCCTGCTCCTAATCACTGTCCAGTGACCCCTGGGTTAGAGAGAGAGGGGAAATCAGCCAGGGTTCCTGCTCTGATCACTGTCCAGTGACCCCTGGGTTAGAGAGAGAGGGAAATCAGCCAGGGTTCCTGCTCTGATCACTGTCCAGTGACCCCTGGGTTCGAGAGAGAGGGGAAATCAGCCAGGGTTCCTGCTCTGATCACTGTCCAGTGACCCCTGGATTAGAGAGGGGAAATCAGCCAGGGTTCCTGCTCCTGATCACTGTCCAGTGACCCCTGGGTTAGAGAGAGAGGGGAAATCAGCCAGGGTTCCTGCTCCTGATCACTGTCCAGTGACCCCTGGGTTAGAGAGAGGGGAAATCAGCCATGGTTCCTGCTCCTGATCACTGTCCAGTGACCCCTGGGTTAGAGAGAGAGGGGAAATCAACCAGGGTCCCTGCTCCTGATCACTGTCCAGTGACCCCTGGGTTAGAGAGAGGGGGAAATCAGCCAGGGTTCCTGCTCTGATCACTGTCCAGTGACCCCTGGGTTAGAGAGAGAGGGGAAATCAGCCAGGGTTCCTGCTCTGATCACTGTCCAGTGACCCCTGGGTTAGAGAGAGAGGGGAAATCAGCCAGGGTTCCTGCTCTGATCACTGTCCAGTGACCCCTGGGTTAGAGAGAGGGGAAATCAACCAGGGCCCCTGCTCCTGATCACTGTCCAGTGACCCCTGGGTTAGAGAGAGAGGGGAAATCAGCCAGGGTTCCTGCTCTGATCACTGTCCAGTGACCCCTGGGTTAGAGAGAGAGGGGAAATCAGCCAGGGTTCCTGCTCCTGATCACTGTCCAGTGACCCCTGGGTTAGAGAGAGAGGGGAAATCAGCCAGGGTTCCTGCTCCTGATCACTGTCCAGTGACCCCTGGGTTAGAGAGAGGGGAAATCAACCAGGGTCCCTGCTCCTGATCACTGTCCAGTGACCCCTGGGTTAGAGAGAGAGGGGAAATCAGCCAGGGTTCCTGCTCTGATCACTGTCCAGTGACCCCTGGGTTAGAGAGAGAGGGGAAATCAGCCATGGTTCCTGCTCTGATCACTGTCCAGTGACCCCTGGGTTAGAGAGAGAGGGGAAATCAGCCAGGGTTCCTGCTCTGATCACTGTCCAGTGACCCCTGGATTGGAGAGGGGAAATCAGCCAGGGTTCCTGCTCCTGATCACTGTCCAGTGACCCCTGGGTTAGAGAGAGAGGGGAAATCAGCCAGGGTTCCTGCTCTGATCACTGTCCAGTGACCCCTGGGTTAGAGAGAGGGGAAATCAACCAGGGTCCCTGCTCCTGATCACTGTCCAGTGACCCCTGGGTTAGAGAGAGAGGGGAAATCAGCCAGGGTTCCTGCTCTGATCACTGTCCAGTGACCCCTGGGTTAGAGAGAGGGGAAATCAACCAGGGTCCCTGCTCCTGATCACTGTCCAGTGACCCCTGGGTTCGAAGGAGGGGGAAATCAGCCAGGGTTCCTGCTCTGATCACTGTCCAGTGACCCCTGGGTTAGAAGGAGGGGGAAATCAGCCAGGGTTCCTGCTCTGATCACTGTCCAGTGACCCCTGGGTTAGAAGGAGGGGGAAATCAGCCAGGGTTCCTGCTCCCAATCACTGTCCAATGACCCTTGGAAAGTGTATGTGAACATGGGACGTGGACAGGTAATGATTTGGCTGTGATGCCCCCACAGTCAAATGGAGTCTGGGCTCACACTTGGGCAAGGTACGAGAGCACTCGACACCCACGGAACCCGCGCCCCAGTGAGAATCGACACCTTCAGGAGAGGAGGGAGAGAACAAGGCAGAATTCACCTCAATGGTTGTGAAAGAGTGCGATCTCCAATTCAGGGACTGCATACTTCATTTTAAATAATATCTCTGCTGGATTCTGCTAATTTCTGCTGCTGTAAAGTCTCTACATAACGAGATTGAAAGCTCGGTGACCATTACCACTCGACTGCTCTCAAGACAAAAAATACGTTGAAAACTGCTCCCTGCACTGAAAGCATCAAATCCCAGGGACACAAGTTAAAAATGAGGAAGTTGGAAGTAAGGAGGGAAGTAAGTTACCAGAGAAGGAAGGTGAAGTGGGTAGGGTAATTGGGGATCAAGTTCGAACTTAAGACGGGTTTTGTGGAGAGATGAAGGGATTGAAGGTTAGAGGGAGACGTTGGGTAAATGGGGCTTGTGAGAAGGTTGGGCAGGTGCGGTTAATCCATCAGGAAGAGAAGGGTACGTTGGGCCTGATGGCTTTTTCCTGTTTCCGAAGATTCTTCTGTTCTAACACAGATGGAAATGGAACAACAGAAATGCCAAGTGACCACCATGGTAGGCAGCACCCAAGTGGCAGGGAATCATGACTTTTCAACTGCTTCCGACAAGTTTGCTGGGGTTTCGGAGACCTGGGGAGAAGGCGACGCCCAAAAGATGTCTCCCCTTCTACTTACAGTCCCTTCTGACAAGAATGATGGACTTATTGTGATTAGAACATCCCAGATCCAGTATGGAGGTACATGATCTAAACTAAACCCAACCAGTGGCAGAAACTGGGACAGACGGGTGCAGTGGAAAACGTTTGCACAGTTAACAAAGGAGGAAAGAAAGAGACAACTAAAGGAAGCACATCACTCTGCAGAGGTGTTTGGGAAATCAGTTAAAAGTGACTGGTAGAGAGAAAAGGGGAGGCCGGGATCGGGAGAGGGGGGAGGCCAGGAAGGAGGAGGAGGAGGGCGAGGAAAAGAAAGAAAAAGGTGAGAAAGGAAAGTATGGGGAAAAAAAGTGCAAGTCAGCAAGGAAAAGGAGAAGGAAATGAAAATGGATGAAAAGCACGAGGATCGAGAGAACGCGAGAAAAGCACGAGGATCGAGAGCGCGAGAATCGAGAGAGCGAGCGAGAGAGAGCACGCGAGAATGCGTGAAAAGCACGAGGATCAAGAGAGAGGGAGAAAAGCACGAGGATCGAGAGAGAGAGAACGTGAGAATCGAGAGAGAGAGAGAGAGAGCGCGAGAGCACGCGAGAATGCGTGAAAAGCACGAGGATCAAGAGAGAAGGAGAAAAGCACGAGGATAGAGCAAACGAGAGAAAGAACGCCAGAATCAAGAGAGAGAGAACGAACCCGAGAAAAGCACGAGGATCGAGAGAGAACGAGAGAAAGAACGCCAGAATCAAGAGAGAGAGAGAGAACGAACCCGAGAAAAGCATGAGGATCGAGAGAGAGAACGCGAGAGAGCGAGAGGAGAGAAGGAACCAGAGAAAAGCACGAGGATCGAGAGAGAGAATGCGAGAGAGCGAGAGGAGAGAAGGAACCCGAGAAAAGCACGAGGATCGAGAGAGAGAGCGCGAGAACACGAACATAGAGCTGGAACGTGCATAAGGGGGAGGGAGCAAAAAGTGGGAGACAGCAGGAGAGTGTACGGAAAGGCAAGAAAGCGGGTGAGAGAGAAGGAAGGAAGAGGGAACAGGTGTACAAAAACAAGAGATGGAGACAGCTTGGAAGAAGGCATGGTGGTTAGACAGCGTGCAGAAAACAAGAGGAAAAGCCAGAGCGAGTGTGCGCACTGCTTAGGGAGAGAGAATGTCACCACTCACCTTATTTCGTGGTTGCTAACAATAACTCTGGACATTACACCTCAGTACACTGAACACCGAACACCAACCCGTTCATTCCTCCCCGTGCAACACTCCAGCCCTGTGATTAAACTGGACTCACCATTGTCGCTGACGTTATTTTCCTCAATATTGATCTGCTCCGACAGGTCAGACAGGGATTTCTCAGATGCCTGACTCCCCCGCAGCGTCATGGACAGCTGACGTTTGATTTTCTTCATCCGATCCATCAGCTTCCGATTTCCAATTGCCTAAAACAGAAGGATGGAGGGGCGAAAAAAAAACTAACTCAGTACAAAGCAAGGTTAGCAGATACACCAACCTGAAATTCCAAAAAATCGAGCAACGAGACAAGATCACAAACAAGATCAACTCTCCCCACATTCCTGGAGAAACTGTTTCCAGTGGCAGGAGGGTCGGTAACCAGAGGACACAGATTTAAGGTAATTGGCAAAAGAAACCGGGGGGGGGGGGGGAAAGGGGAAGATGAGGAGAAATGTTTTTTTAAGCAGCGAGTTGTTCTGATCTGGAATTCACTGCCTGAAAGGGCGGTGGAAGCAGATTCAATAATAACTTTCAAAAGGGAATTGGATAAATACTTGATGGGGAATAATTTGCAGGACTCCGGGGAAAGAGCAGGGAGGAGTGAGACTAATTGGATAGCTCTTTCAAAGAGCCAGCACAGGCACAATGGACCGAATGGCCTCCTACTGTGCTGTATCCTTTGAAAGCGCTATCCAATTAATCACGCTCCCCTGCTCTTCCCCCATAGTTCTACAAATGTTCCCCCGCCAAGTATTTATCCAATTCCCTTTTGAAAGTTATTATTGAATCTGCTTCCACCGCCCTTTCAGGCAGTGAATTCCAGATCAGAACAACTCGCTGCTTAAAAAAAAATTGGTTTGGGCCTCAGCTGTGATGCCCTTTGCAGTTGAATAGCTTGCTGACAAAGGCTCAAAACATGGAGACAGGCCACTTGGGCGTCCAGTGCCTGCAAAATCTGTATCCCTGCAGGAATCAGCGCCTTCTGGAGAGGGGGGGAAAAAGTTGAAAGCAAACTAGAATTGACCAAGGGGGGGGGAGGCAGAATGAAAGAAAGAGCTGCTGAGCTGGTTTGGGATTTCTACCTGGAGGACACTCAACGGTATGTACGTCCCATCCCCTCTGGCTGCACAGCAATGTCGAAAATCAGGTGAGGACAATTCCACCACTGCAGTTTTGTCAGGTCAGGTCAGCTCAGCTGGCAGCACTGTCGCCCGAGTCTGAAGGTTATGGGTTCGAGCCCCACTCCAGGATTTGAGCCCATAATCCAGGCGGACACACTCCCGGTGCAGTACGGAGGAGGGAGGGAGGGCTGTATAGTCGGAGGTGCCGTGCTTCAGACAAGATGTTAAACAGACGTCCTGTCTGCCTGTTCAGAAGGAAGTTAAAAGAGCCCATGGGACTATTTTAAGTAGATTGTGGAATTCTCCTGGTGTCCTGGCCAACATTCCTCCTTAACCAACAAGAGAGAATAGATTAAAAGGCTCATTCATCCAACTGTGGTGTACAGGACTGAGCTATCTGCAAACTGGGCTACACAACAGGGGCGACAATTCAAAATACTGTTCTGCACGACTTCCCAAAGTCCTTCGCAACCAGATGAATTACTTTTGAAATGTTTTTCCTCTCTCTCTCTCTCTCTCAACACAGAGTTTGGAAGGATTAAAAATTGAGAGGCTGGTGTTTTCACAGTTTAAGTAGGCACAGTATGAAAAATTTTACACACCCGTTACAGATCCCTGAAATCCTAGTGACAACACCCCATGTCGATCACTGTGAACTTAAATAAAAATGGTATTCAGTGCAAATTAAAATTCCATCATCTACATGTTAAAGGCTGGGTGGTCTGGCCTCCGTGGGGCAGCGGTAACCTGAGGCCCTGCAGATATAGTGCTCTGTAGGTCACCTATTTTAGAAAGGACAGTATTTATAGGGCAATGACTTGAGTGCTGGTGACAGTAGGTGCCATGGTTCAGTTGTGACAGCGCGAAGCTCAGGCCCATCTTGCCCAATCTCCGAAATCCTACGATTTGGTTTTTAGCAGTAACAGAGGCAGGGGAGGGACACACTGAACAACAAATACAGCCTTGAGGCGGCCTCTCACACCCAACCAAATGGCCACGTTTAAAGTGTGACCACAGACAATGAGCAATAAAGAGAGAACTTGCATTTTCATAACTCCTTTCACCACCTCAGGAGGTCCCAAAGCACTTTACCGCTAATGAAGCACTTTTGAAGTGTGGTCACTGTTGTAATGTAGGAAATGTGGCAGCCAATTTGCGCACGGTAAGATCTCACAAACAGCAATGAGATAATGAGCAGATGTTTAAGTGACGTTGGTTGAGGGTCAAATATTGTTCAGGACACCGGGGAGAACGCTCTTGCTCTTCCAATAGCGGCTGTGGGAACTTTTACGTCCACCTGAGGGGGCAGACGGAGCCTCAGTTTAATATCTCATCTGAAAGGCGGCCCCTCCGACAGTGCGGCGCTCCCTCAGTACTGCACTGGGAGCGTCGACCCAGATTCTTGTGTTCAAGTCTCAAGACCTTCTGACTCAGAGGAGAGAGTGCTACCCACTGAGCCACGGCTGACAATAGACCAATCGACCATGGGGGCATCACAGCCACGTCAGATCCGGTACACACGCACAGCAGCGGGAGTCACAGAACAGTGATCGGATGCAGGAACCCTGGCTGATTTACCTCTTCCTTAATCCAGGAACACCGAGATGAACTGTAGCCCCCCCTATCACTGCTCTATGCTGTATTCCCCATACTACAGACTCCACTGGGCTTCAGGCGTTGGAGATTTACATGAGGAAAGCAATCTGATACATCAATATATATTATTTGTGTACATGCTCTAGATTTGTAATACAGTGTGTCACGTAATACTTGGTGATGTTATTACATGATACGGAGTGGATGGACATCCTGCCTTGCGTGGGACTGAATTATAGTGAGTAGGGAGTGCCAGCTTCCATTGCCGGTCTGGCGGTAGGGGCGATACGATTGTCGGCAGCTCCGGCTGATTACTGCTCCTATCCAGGGACCATCGATGCCCGCCGGAAGGTGCTTTGTGAAAGCATCAGGTGAGGACCAGGATCAGAATCTGGCTCGACTTATGATGTCCTGCTTAAATCACTGTCTAGGCTGGGACATGAAGAAACAAAAACAAACAGTCACTCGAGCTCGAGACAGGCTCCCATCTGCTGTGCACCATGGAATGGTTACGCAGATAGGGTGAGATGAAGTAGGGTGGGAGGAGGCTTGTGTGGAGCACAAACACCGGCACAGACCAGTTGGGCTGACTGGTCTGTTTCTGTGCTGTAAAATTCCATGTAACCCAGCGAGGAATGCAGAATGGGTAGTTGTGCAGTGGGGAGGGAACAGTCTCGTTACCATAAAACAAAGAAAAAAAAATCAGACAAATTCTAACGAGAAAGCAAAGAAAAAAAAAGACAGGATGTTTGGGACCAGGATCAAATCTATGCGGAGTCTCTGGGGGTTGAAACGACTGTGTAAATTGCTGAAGATTCACTTGCTTCTCCCCTTTTGTGCAAGTGAAGCACTCCAGTGCTTCTGCCCATCTCGCTTATATAAATATTCAGGGCGCCGAAATTGAGGAGAACTACAGAGATATGTAAAACTCAAAATTACATAACATACATCAGCCTCAGCACTGAGGTACACACACAGAAAGAAAGAGAGACAGAGAGAGAGGCACACACAGACAGAGACAGAGACAGAGGCACACACAGACAGAGACAGAGACAGAGACAGAGGCACACACAGACAGAGACAGAGACTGAGGCACACACAGACAGACAGAGACTGAGGCACACACAGACAGACAGAGACTGAGGCACACACAGACAGACAGAGACTGAGGCACACACAGACAGACAGAGACAGAGGCACACACAGACAGAGACAGAGACAGAGGCACACACAGACAGAGACAGAGACAGAGGCACACACAGACAGAGACAGAGACAGAGGCACACACAGACAGAGACAGAGACAGACAGACAGAGAGAATAAAGCAGGCATTTAGATGCGTTGTGATTTGACAAGTCAGCTCACTGTGAGAGAACGTCTGTTCGGAGGTAGCGGAGAGAGTGAGTGAGGGACCATTATCTGACAGCGTGCATATGCTCCAGAATTTTCAAAGGGCTCTTCCTCCATCCCCCCCACCCCCCGAAGCTTTCCTGCCTACGCAAGAATCCCAGCCGCTGGATGCCCACCTATTATTGAAGAGCATTCGTTTGGAAAATTGCAAGGCCTTCAGGGGAGTGAGTGGATGTAGGTGAACTCCTCAGCTTTGAGAGCCCTGTAAAGGCATTCTACCATAAGGAAATAAAATATAAATAGATGCAATAAATTGTAACGAGAATCAGAATTGGGACTGTTCAGTAATCAGTGAAATCTGGCAGTCTGAATTTTTTTAAAATTCCATCCTCCTCCATTTGCTCAACAGCTTCAATTGTGAGTGGAGCCAGGCTATCGATAGCTCGAGGTAAATGCCCCTCCTGGTGTGGTACTGAGCCACACAGATAATGAAGGTTCCAGTCTGTGCTGAGTTGGTTGATCTTAGCTGGGGCGGGGTGTAAAGAAGCTGAAACGGCCTCAGTGCCCCTGGAATGGGGGTCTCGGATTCCTACTCCTGATCACTTAATGTCAGCGATACTGAGGTTGTCCAATATGAAGAGAATGCCAGTGACGGTAATAACTAACACCCCTCATGTCATGGCTGCAGTGTCTGTGGCACAGCAATACTGTCACACGGATTTTAATACGTACATGCAGGATGATAATACCAAGAGATTTGCACACATATATACACCAACAATGTTCCACAGACCAGGAACAAAAAACATGAAGCCCGACCTACAAAATAAACACAGCTAAACCCACAGCAAAATAAACTAAAAGCAAATACATTGATATCATTTGCCCTTGCTCCGTCTCAGCTCATTTTCACCTGATATTCTATTTCACATGTTGCCTCACTCAACACTCTACATCCACCTCACTAATTTACTCCACACCGCTCCTCCTTTCCACGGAGATCTGCTCGGACGTCTCACATCTTGCCTTTAGCTCCCATCCATTGGTTTATTTTCTCCTTTTTTTTGCCAGTTTGGTGGCACTCTCCCCTCTGGGCAGAAGGTTGAGAGTCCAGGTTCCCCCACTCCAGTACTTCTGCACATAATCTCCACTGCAGTACTGAGGGGGTGCTGCATTGTCAGAGGTGCTGCCCTACAGGTGGATGTTAAAGATCCCACGGCACCATTTGAAGAGCAGGGAGTTCTCTCAGTGCCCTGGGTCAGCAGTCCTCCCTTAACTAACATCACCAAAAACAGATCAACTGATCATTCATCTCACTGCAGTTTCTGCATCTGTTTGCCGAGAAGCCAGTCTTTGAACTCCAAAAGGAACTCATTGGGAGAAGTGCTTTGACACATTTCAACATTATCAGGCACTGGATTTATTCCATTTTGGTATATTTTGCCCCTTTTATTCATCCACTGGCACAAGACCTGCAACTGAGGTGACGAGTGCAGGGACTGCTTCCCAAGCTGCAGCCAGATGCCAGGAGGGACCATGCAGGCATCAAGCTATCCATGAACTTCCCCAAGTCCTGCTGCGAGGTGTCACAGTCTCACAGTAGAAATGTAAGCCTGGACTAATAATCTGGCGTCATGAGTTCAAATCCCGCCACAGCAGCTGGGGAATTTAAATTCAATTAATTAAATTCAATTAATTAAATAAAATCTGGAATTAAAATACTAGTATCAGTAATGGTGGCCATGAAACTACCGGATTGTCGTAAAAACCCATCTGGTTCACTAATGCCCTTGAGGGAAGGAAACCTGCCGTCCTTACCCGGTCTGGCTTATATGTGACTCCAGACCCACAGCAATGTGGTTGATTCTTAATTGCCCTCTGAAATGGCCGAGCAAGCCACTCAGTTGTAAAATCTTGCTAAAAAAAGTCATAATAAGAATAAAACCGGACAGGCCACCCGGCATTGGACCAGTTGACCCTGCAAGGTCCTCCTCACTAACATCTGGGGACTTGTGCCAAAATTGGGAGAGCTGTCCCACAGACCAGTTAAGCATCAGCGTGACATAGCCATACTCACAGAATTATACCTTTCAGCCAATGTCCCAGACTCTTCCATCACCATCCCTGGGTATGTCCTGTCCCACCGGCAGGACAGACCCACCAGAGGTGGCGATACAGTGATATACAGTGATATACAGTCAGGAGGGAGTGGCCCTGGGAGTCCTCAACATTGACTCTGGGCCCCATGAAATCTCATGGCATCAGGTTAAACATGGGCAAGGAAACCTCCTGCTGATTACCACCTACCGCCCTCCCTCAGCTGATGAATCAGTCCTCCTCCATGTTGAACACCACTTGGAGGAAGCACTGAGGGTAGTAAGGGCACAAAATGTACTCTGGGTGGGGGACTTCGATGTCCATCACCAAGAGTGGCTCGGTAGCACCACTACTGACCCAGCTGGCAGAGTCCTGAAGGACATAGCTGCCGGACTGGGCTTGCAGCAGGTGGTGAGCGAACCAACACGAGGGAAAAACTTACTTGACCTCGTCCTCACCAATCTACCTGTCGCAGATGCATCTGTCCATGACAGTATTGGTAGGAGTGACTACCGCACAGTCCTCGTGGAGATGAAGTCCCGTCTTCGCACTGAGGACACCATCCAACGTGTTGTGTGGCACTACCACCGTGCTAAATGGGATAGATTCAGAACAGATCTAGCAGCTCAAAACTGGGCATCCATGAGGCGCTGTGGGCCATCAGCAGCAGCAGAATTGTATTCCAGCACAATCTGTAACCTCATGGCCCGACATATTCCTCACTCTAACATTACTAACAAGCCCGGGGATCAACCCTGGTTCAATGAGGAGTGTAGAAGAGCATGCCAGGAGCAGCATCAGGCGTACCCAAAAATGAGGTGCCAACCTGGTGAAGCTACAACTCAGGACTACATGCATGCTAAACAGCGGAAGCAACATGCTATAGACAGAGCTAAGCGATTCCACAACCAATGGATCAGATCAAAGCTCTGCAGTCCTGCCACATCCAGTCGTGAATGGTGGTGGACAATTAAACAACTAACGGGAGGAGGAGGCTCTGCAAACATCCCCATCCTCAATGATGGCGGAGTCCAGCACGTGAGTGCAAAAGACAAGGCTGAAGCTTTTGCAACCAACTTCAGCCAGAAGTGCCGAGTGGATAATCCATCTCAGCCTCCTCCCGATATCCCCACCATCACAGAAGCCAGTCTTCAGCCAATTCGATTCACTCCACGTGATATCAAGAAACGGCTGAGTGCACTGGATACAGCAAAGGCTATGGGCCCCGACAACATCCCAGCTGTAGTGCTGAAGACTTGTGCTCCAGAACGAGCTGTGCCTCTAGCCAAGCTGTTCCAGTACAGCTACAACACTGGCATCTACCCGACAATGTGGAAAATTGCCCAGGTATGTCCTGTCCACAAAAAGCAGGACAAATCCAATCCGGCCAATTACCGCCCCATCAGTCTACTCTCAATCATCAGCAAAGTGATGGAAGGTGTCGTCGACAGTGCTATCAAGCGGCACTTACTCACCAATAACTTGCTCACCGATGCTCAGTTTGGGTTCCACCAGGACCACTCGGCTCCAGACCTCATTACAGCCTTGGTCCAAACATGGACAAAAGAGCTGAATTTCAGAGGTGAGGTGAGAGTGACTGCCCTTGACATCAAGGCAGCATTTGACTGAGTGTGGCACCAAGGAGCCCGAGTAAAATTGAAGTCAATGGGAATCAGGGGGAAAACTCTCCAGTGGCTGGAGTCATACCTAGCACAGAGGAAGATGATAGTGGTTGTTGGAGGCCAAACATCTCAGCCCCAGGGCATTGCTGCAGGAGTTCCTCAGGGCAGTGTCCCAGGCACAACCATCTTCAGCTGCTTCATCAATGACCTTCCCTCCATCCTAAAGGTCAGAAATAGGGATGTTCGCTGATGATTACACAGTGTTCAGTTCCATTCGCAACCCCTCAAATAATGAAGCAGTCCGAGCCCGCATGCAGCAAGACCTGGACAACATCCAGGCTTGGGCTGATAAGTGGCAAGTAACATTCGCGCCAGACAAGTGCCAGGCAATGACCATCTCCAACAAGAGAGAGTCTAACCACCTCCCCTTGACATTCAACGGCATTACCATCGCCGAATCCCCCACCATCAACATCCTGGGGGTCACCATTGACAAGAAAGTGGCGACAAGAGCAGGTCAGAAGCTGGGTATTCTGTGGCGAGTGACTCACCTCCTGACTCCCCATCTACAAGGCACAAGTCAGGAGTGTGATGGAATACTCTCCACTTGCCTGGATGAGTGCAGCTCCAACAACACTCAAAAAGCTCGACACCATCCAAGATAAAGCAGCCCGCTTGATTGGCACCCCATCCACCACCCGAAACATTCACTCCCTTCACCACCGGTGCACAGTGGCTGCAGTGTGGACCATCCACAGGATGCACTGCAGCAACTCGCCACGGCTTCTTCGACAGCACCTCCCAAACCCGCGACCTCTACCACCTAGAAGGACAAGGGCAGCAGGCACATGGGAACAACACCACCTGCACATTCCCCTCCAAGTCACACACCATCCCTTCTTCGTCGCTGGGTCAAAATCCTGGAACTCCCTTCCTAACAGCACTGTGGGAGAACCTTCACCACACAGACTGCAGCGTTTAAAGGCGGCGGCTCACCACCACCTTCTCAAGGGCAATTAGGGATGGGCAATAAATGCCGGCCTCGCCAGCGACGCCCACATCCCATGAACAAATTTTTAAAAGTCACGGGTTTGGGAGGTGCTGTCGAAGAAGCCTTGGCGAGTTGCTGCAGTGCATCCTGCAGATGGTACTGACTGAAGAGGAGAGTGGTACCACTGAGCCACGGCTGCCAACTGCCAAGAGTATCTAAAGCAACACAGACCAGGAATGGAAGCTTGGACCTTCCTGACCTGTACAGCTGAGATACTTGCTGTATAAATTAGCTGAGCTATCGTATATTTTTAAAAGCATTAATTATGCAACATCCTCATTACTTTTGTTGCAACTGATAGCAGATATTGTTGAGGGGCTGCTCAGCCTGCCTGTTGGAGGAGGCTGCTTTTGACACAAATACACAAAGTGCTTTTAACCAGCCAAAAACAAACGCACAGTTTTCAGCCCAGTCAGATGCAGTAAGTGATCCAGCCTATGATAAATTTACGACATCGTAAACCCTCAAGCACTTCCTGTTGTAGCAATGACCGAGGAAGGAGGAGGGGAAAGGGGCTAAACACACTAACAGCAGTCTCAGCAGAGTACAGCATATATAAAACTCACTCTCCCAAAACCAGAATGAGAAAGTGTGACAGAAAAGAATGACTTCTCTATCCCAGGTTAATCTCCTCCATTAGACACAGAGACCCAGTGGCTCAGGGTTCACATTTCGGTCCACTTTAAAGAAATATTATAGATATAAAAAATAAAATAAATACATAATAAGTCACTGGCACTATAGCAGTATCAAAGAGGCCACTAAGACAGATGGTGTGGGAAATAGAAATGCAAATAAAGGGATCTCTTCAGAAGTTGGCACATTGTTGCCACAGTGTAGAGGGAGCTTGATTCTGCATTGAACCAATGCTGTACTTGACCTGGGAGTTCTTGCCATGGGGACAGTGTAGAGGGAGCTTTACTCTGTATCAAACCCGTGCTGTACCTGCCCTGGGAGTGTTTGATGGGAGTGTGTCGAGGGAGCTTCACTCTGTATCTAACCCTGTACCTGCCCTGGGAGTGTTTGATGGGACAGTGTAGAGGGAGCTTTACTCTGTATCTAACCCTCTACCTGCCCTGGGAGTGTTTGATGGGACAGTGTCGAGGGAGCTTTACTCTGTATCCAACCCTGTACCTGCCCTGGGAGTGTTTGATGGGACAGTGTAGAGGGAGCTTTACTCTGTATCTAACCCTCTACCTGCCCTGGGAGTGTTTGATGGGACAGTGTCGAGGGAGCTTTACTCTGTATCCAACCCTGTACCTGCCCTGGGAGTGTTTGATGGGACAGTGTAGAGGGAGCTTTACTCTGTATCTAACCCTGTACCTGCCCCTGGGAGTGTTTGATGGGACAGTGTAGAGGGAGCTTTACTCTGTATCCAACCCTGTACCTGCCCTGGGAGTGTTTGATGGGACAGTGTAGAGGGAGCTTTACTCTGTATCAAACCCGTGCTGTACCTGCCCTGGGAGTGTTTGATGGGACAGTGTAGAGGGAGCTTTACTCTGTATCAAACCCGTGCTGTACCTGCCCTGGGAGTGCTTGCTGTGGGGACAGGATGGTAAACAAAAAGGGAGAGTGCCTGATGCACAAAATAATTTTTTTTTTAAAAATTGACCAGTAACTGTCACTTGATAGCTCGATGCCCTAAATGTGTTGAGTAATCCACTTTCAGCATGGGGTGGTGTGGTGCAGGTGATCCAAAGGGTTCCTGATCCCAATCGCCATCTAATAGCTCCTGTTGGAAAAGGGTGCACATAGGGAGCAAGATCGGACTCAGCTGATCTCCATGGTTGAATATCCTGCTGATACTCAATACCCAGGCTCACCAAATGAGGTATGGAGTTGGGGGAGGGCGGCGGCTGATGCTTGTGGCACCATCTCCCAGCGAGAGTGTGCTCCTGCAGGAGAGGGGTGAAAACAGAGGGGAAATGCCTCCGCTGAGAAACACAAGACTGAGCTTTTTTTTGTTTAAAACTATTCAAAGGATTCTCGTTGTGTCCTGGATACCGAGGCTATAGAATCCCTTCAAACTGTTGCTAACCTTTCTTCAAAGGGCAGGCAGCTAGCCTCTTGTTTAAAGGTTAGATATCTGATCGGCTGTTTGGCAAACACTTCTCGTATTTTCTCCACAAGAGATGGTGAAAGAAGAATGCAAAGATTGCCATATTCACCCAGTTCCATTCCAGTCCTGATTTAAGGAGCTGTACATCTGGGCTCAGGGTTCAAACGAGGTTGCTACTTCCTTCAAAACATCTCACATGTCAGCATTTACAAAGGACTGCTTTGCCTGCCACCTCAGCGGAATCAACCATGTTTCAACATTTCAGTGGTACAGACAGGGTTGACCCATTCTATTTAGTTTAAAAATCCGCCCCGAGTCCCTTTTGGCTTGAACCCAGCCCAAACAGACGGGATGAAAGCCACTGGTCTTCAGGGGTCACAAGAGAAGAGGCCATGTTGAGACCACATCTGGAGTACTGTGTGCAGTTTTGGTCTCCTTATCTGAGGAAGGATGTCCTTGCCATGGAGGGAGTGCAACGAAGGTTCACCAGACTGATTCCTGGAATGGCAGGACTGACGTATGAGGAGAGATTAGGTCGACTAGGCCTATATTCACTAGAGTCAGAGTCATAGAGTCATAGAGTTATACAGCACGGATAGAGGCCCTTCGGCCCATCGTGTCCGCGCCGGCCATCAGCCCTGTCTACTCTAATCCCATATTCCAGCATTTGGTCCGTAGCCTTGTATGCTATGGCATTTCAAGTGCTCATCCAAATGCTTCTTGAATGTTGTGAGGGTTCCTGCCTCCACAACCCTTTCAGACAGTGAGTTCCAGACTCCAACCACCCTCTGGGTGAAAAAGTTCTTTCTCAAATCCCCTCTAAACCTCCCGCCTTTTACCTTGAATCTATGTCCCCTTGTTATAGTACCCTCAACGAAGGGAAAAAGCTCCTTAGTATCCATCCTATCTGTGCCCCTCATAATTTTGTACACCTCAATCATGTCCCCCCTTAGCCTCCTCTGCTCCAAGGAAAACAAACCCAATCTTCCCAGTCTCTCTTCATAGCTGAAGCGCTCCAGCCCTGGTAACATCCTGGTGAATCTCCTCTGCACCCTCTCCAAAGCGATCACATCCTTCCTGTAGTGTGGCGACCAGAACTGCACACAGTACTCCAGCTGTGGCCTAACCAGTGTTTTATACAGCTCCATCATAACCTCCTTGCTCTTATATTCTATGCCTCGGCTAATAAAGGCAAGTATCCCATATGCCTTCTTTACCACCTTATCTACCTGTTCCGCCGCCTTCAGGGATCTGTGAACTTGCACTCCAAGATCCCTCTGACCCTCTGTCTTGCCTAGGGTCCTCCCATTCATTGTGTATTCCCTTGCCTTGTTAGTCCCTCCAAAGTGCATCACCTCGCACTTTTCCGGGTTAAATTCCATTTGCCACTGTTCCGCCCATCTGACCAACCCATCTATATCGTCCTGCAGACTGAGGCTATCCTCCTCGCTATTTACCACCCTACCAATCTTTGTATCATCAGCGAACTTACTGATCATACCTTTTACATTCATATCCAAGTCATTAATGTAGACCACAAACAGCAAGGGACCCAGCACCGATCCCTGTGGTACCCCACTGGCCACAGGCTTCCAGTCACAAAAACAACCTTCGACCATCACCCTCTGCCTTCTGCCACTAAGCCAGTTTTGTATCCAAAGTGCCAAGGCACCCTGGATTCCATGGGCTCGTACCTTCTTGACCAGTCTCCTGTGGGGGACTTTATCGAAGGCCTTACTGAAATCCATGTATACCACATCCACTGCGTTACCCTCATCCACACGCCTAGTCACCCCCTCAAAAAATTCAATCAAATTAGTCAGACATGATCTTCCCTTGACAAAGCCATGTTGACTATCCCTGATTAATCCTTGCTTCTCCAAGTGGAGACTAATTTTGTCCTTCAGAATTTTTTCCAATAATTTTCCTACCACTGATGTTAGGCTCACTGGCCTGTAGTTCCCCAGTTTTTCCCTACTCCCCCTCTTGAATAATGGTATTACATTAGCGGTTCTCCAGTCCTCTGGCACATCCCCTGTGGCCAGAGAGGTTCTGAATATATGTGTCAAAGCACCCGCAATCTCCTCCTTTGCCTCACACAGTAGCCTGGGATACATTTCGTCCGGGCCTGGGGATTTATCCATTTTTAGGCCTGCTAAAACCGCTAATACCTCCTCCCGCTCGATGTTAATATGTTCGAGTATATCACAGTCCCCCTGCCGTATTTCTATGTCTACATCGTCCTTCTCCATAGTGAAAACAGATGCAAAAAAATTCATTTAGAACCCCTCCTACATCTGCCGGCTCCACACACACATTGCCATTTTTGTCTCATCGAAACATATAAAATTCTAACATGACTAGACAGACTAGATGCAGGGAGGATGTTCCCGATGGCTGGGAAGTCCAGAACCAGGAGTCACAGTCTCAGGATACGGGGTATGCCATTTAGAACTGGGATGAGGAGAAATTTCTTCACTCAGAGGGTGGTGAACCTGTGGAATTCTCTACCACAGAAGGCAGTGGAGGCCAAGTCATTAAATATATTCAAGAAGGAGATAGATATATTTCATAATGCTAAAAGGATCAAGGGATATGGGGAAAAAGCAAGAACAGGGTACTGAGTTAGACGATCAGCCATGATCATTTTGAATGCCGGAGCAGGCCCGAAGGGCCGAATGGCCTACTCTTGCTCCTATTTTCTACGTTTCTACGTTTGTCAGAATCTCAACTCTGCTCCTAGTGGGTATTCGAGTTTACAGCCCACAAATCAACACTGACACTCTCACTCAGACAAGCCTTGATGATTGCTGGTATATTAATTTCTGGACATTCTAAAGGAGATATCTGAAAATATCCTGACACCTGAGGGAGAGGGAGTTATCACTTTTGAAGTGCAGTGACTGGTTATAGCAGCAAATACAGCTGCCATTTTGCATTAGACAAATCCCACAAACAGCGATGAGATGAACAATGAATGTGTTTTTGGTGGTGATGGTTGAGGGAGGAATATTGGCAATGACACCGGGAGAGCTCCCTGTTCTTCCTACAGTGCCACGGGATCCTGGACATCCACCGAACCACTGGACCAAGCAGACAGGCCCTCGGTTTAACGTCTTAACAATGCAGCACTCCCACAGTACCAGCATAGATTATGTGCTCAAGTCCTGGAGTAGTGGGTGAACTCCCACTCAGAGAATCTGCCACCCCTCCTACCTAGTCTTGCCTGTGAGAGACTCCAGTCCCACACTACATGGTTGGCCCTCAATGTCCTCTGAAGAGGCCTATCGAGCCACCCGGATGGAAGGCCTACCACCACCTACTCATTCCAACTAGGGATGGGCAATAAATGCGGCCTTCCCGGTGTCATCCATGTCCCGAGAACTAAGAAGAAATAACACCAAGCTCAGTTATTAAAAAACTGTAGGAGGAAGAGAAGACCCAGTGCAGTGAAGAGTTTCACAGTTTACTAGTTTTCAGGAAAGAGTTGGAGCAGGAAACAGTGTGGTGAGTCTTGATTTCAAGCCAGTGAGAATGGAAGGGCAAGCATGTAGGACGTTGCAGTTGTAGATTAGTGGGAACGAGAGCAGAAAGTTCAGAGGAGCATTGAACATAGTATTGATGAAAGAGAGAGACACATATTAAAAACTCTAAGATCAAAGAAAATCAAAGCTTCATTGCAATCTTTCCCTGGTGACCGGCACGGCAGTATCACAGCAGACTGCTCGGCTGCTGCTGCCTGATTCATGCCGAGAACTCCCAACTACAGTAAAACAGCCAACTACAAAGAGAATTTAGAATTGTACAGCTGGACGTTTTTCACATTTCCAGTGGGCATAGTGTGAAAATTTCACACACCTACCGTTACCCTTTACTGAAATCCTAATGACAACACGCTTGCCTCCATGGCGAGTGCACTCCTCTAAGTCAGAAGATTGTGGTCTTCACCCATCACTGAAAACAGATCAGTTGGTCATTCATCCTGCTGTTTGTGGGATCCCGCTGTGCGCAAAACGGCCGACAATTTAGCCTAGACGCCAGTACACTTCGAAGTACTTCGCTGTACGTGACAATTTCTAAATAAAACGTACAGCAAATGTCAACTCGGGTCGCACTGCCAACTGGAAAGAACATTCCAATTTACTCAGCACTGAAGTACTCGGAAAAGCCTGGCTGCATTGATTGTAGCACATTTGCAAATTTCTGCCCCAAGCTACCATGTAACCTATCCAGACTATCGTGTGTGCCTTGTCGTGTCAGGAACGGTTTTACTAATGGCCCACCTTCCATCCGGTCTTATTTTAAAATAATACTTTCTCCCCCTCTATTAAGACTTACCCAAGTTGATAATCATAAAAAACAGCATTGCAGTTCCCCCGATGCCAATGGAGCAAAAGCTACCAGTTCAAGCCCTGATCTATACTGATTTAGCTGATCTCATTGGGGGCTCTACCTTTGGCTCCTGGGCTATGTCAGGAGGAAGGGCCAGTAACAAGTGACCTCTTCTGGGAGTGCATGTAGATGTTCAGGGAGGCAGGATCAGGCTTGGCCACGGTGAAATGTGCTGCCAGCGCTCACTGAAGCTGCAGCCCAGCAAGAGCAGACGCCTTCGGGTAGGGGAGAAATGAAACAGTAAGCATAAACCTCTGGAATCGTGAACCCAGAGTACCTGGTACAGGGCTTGTTGGACCCACAACATTTTACTGTCTACTCAATTCAATCAATATCGAGAAAATAAATTCTCATTTAAAACAAAAAGGGTTTCACATGAAGAAAGAACAAAGTGTTCAGTCAGTTAGTCACTCACTCGGAAAGACGTGACATTGCAATAATCATCCTCCCCCTCTTTCCGTTACTAACAGCTGATTGAATTCAACACAAATTACCCACTTCTGGGAAATTGCAGTAGTCGGTGCAGCAAGGGAAACAGAAACCATGGCCCTCGTTACCCCCCACAGGATAGCCCTACCCCCATTCCACACGACTATAACCCAAGCGTTTAACCAGAGCAGTGAGGAAGACATCAAAGGACATCTGTAGAGTTTGGAAAAGAGGAGATCTTACCCCCAAAGTAATCACTCCTATCCATTCTCCCTACCAAAGAGGAAGTTCTCAAGAGCTGGCCGAGGAGGAGCGATCAAAACCAAGCCTGGCCTAGAATGCCCCATCTGATTTTACCCCCCTGTAGTAGGTGACCCAATCGTGGGTCAGCACATCCCCCCAGTGACTGAGATCATCATCAACCTTAAAAGCACCTTTCATGAAATATCCAAAGTCACTTTTACAGGAGGAGACTGCACACCAGGGAGGTGACTGAAGGAGTGGTCAAAGAAGTAAGCTTGGAGGAGGTTTCACAAAAGTGGGGGGGGAGGGAAGGAAGGTAGCGATGCCAAGGTGCTTAGGAAGAGAATGCCAGCGTGCAGATGGCATGATGCCTGGGAGGCCCTGCGACCAATGATGTGGAGGGGAGGGGTGGGCACACATTAGACCAGAGTCACGAGAACAGGGACCAGGTGCTGAGACTTGGGGCTGAAGATTGCAGAAATGAAATGGAGTAAAGCCTTGGAAGAACGTGAAGATGAGGATATTGGCATTGGTGATCTGGGAATGGAAATCAATGAAGATAGTGGTGATGGATGTGTAGGACTGTGGGGGATAGAAGTACAGGTGTCTGAGTTTATGGATGAGTTTTTGTAGGGTTGGGCTGAGGGAGCTAGCAAGGAGAATGTTGGTCAAGTCAGGCTTCGAGGCGGGTCGGAACTAATGGCACAAATTAACATGCCCTTACTCCACAATACAGCACTGTACCTTGGTGTTACTTTGTACCAATATACATTCCATGAAAAACAAGAAATAGGAATGCTGAGCAGTGTCAAGGATAGCAACAGGGTGAAATTGAGTTGTTAAGTCTCTGATTCAGTCCACAGTTCAAAACACAAATCTGCTTCACTGGAGCAGATAAACATATTCGGCCCGGAGGCATCTGGAGAGACAGTGATTGCTGCAATCCTGTCAGAACTCAGAATTCCGATCTTAAAAAAAAACAAGACACATGGGACAAATAGCTAACTAACTACCTTCATTATCCACCATAATGGAAGTGACCCTCCTCTCTCCTCCAAGTGGATAATAAAAACTGGCAGGTAATTGGGAATCCCAAATTTTAGTCTTTAATCGTTCCACCATTGGCGGCCGTACCTTCAGCTGCCTAAGCCCTAAACCTCTCCACCTTTCTCTCTTCCTTTAAGGCAGATTAATTATCTGAATGGTGATAGATTGGGAAAAGGGGAGGTGCAACGAGACCTGGGTGTCCTTGTACACCAGTCGCTGAAAGCGAGCATTCAGGTGCAGCAAGCAGTTAGGAAGGCGAATGGTATGTTGGCCTTCATTGCAAGAGGATTTGAGTGCAGGAGCAGGGATGTCTTACTGCAGTTATACAGGGCCTTGGTGAGACCACATCTGGAGTACTGTGTGCAGTTTTGGTCTCCTTATCTGAGGAAGGATGTGCTTGCCATGGAGGGAATGTAACGAAGATTTACCAGACTGATTCCTGGGATGGCAGGACTGATGTATGAGGAGAGATTGGGTCAACTAGGCTTATATTCACTAGAGTTTAGAAGAATGAGAGGTGATCTCATCGAAACATAAAATTCTAACACGACTAGACAGACTAGATCCAGGGAGGATGTTCCCGATGACCGGGGAGTCCAGAACCAGGGGATCACAGTCGCAGGATACGGGGTATGCCATTTAGAACCGAGATGAGGAGAAATTTCTTCACTCAGAGGGTGGTGAACCTGTGGAATTCTCTACCACAGAAGGCAGTGGAGGCCAAGTCATTAGATGTATTCAAGAAGGAGATAGATATATTTCTTAATGCTAAAGGGATCAAGGGATATGGGGCAAAAGCAGGAACAGGGTACTGAGTTAGACGATCAGCCATGATCATTTTGAATGCCGGAGCAGGCCCGAAGGGCCGAATGGCCTACTCTTGCTCCTATTTTCTATGTTTCTATGTTAAGACCCTCCTTAAAAACTAGCTCTTTGACCAAGCTTTTGGTCACCTGTCCTAATAACTCCTTATGTGGCTCAGTGTCAAATTTTGTTTGATAACGCGCCCATGAAGCGCCTTGGGACGTTTTACTATGTTAAAGGCACCATATAAATGCAAGTTGCTGTTGTTTGGTACAATACCCTCAGCACAGGAATGAAACAGGTTCCATGCAGGTAAAACATCAAACATCATCGGCAAGGCTATCCATGGAAAACATCCGATGGGATAACTGGGACAGCAGTTAATTGGAGTGCAGATATTAAAGTTGGACTGTGTAAGCCCAAGTTACATGGACAGTGTAGAGGGAGCTTTACTCTGTATCTAACCCTGTACCTGCCCTGGGAGTGTTTGATGGGACAGTGTAGAGGGAGCTTTACTCTGTATCCAACCCTGTACCTGCCCTGGGAGTGTTTGATGGGACAGTGTAGAGGGAGCTTTACTCTGTATCTAACCCTGTACCTGCCCTGGAAGTGTTTGATGGGATGTTCTCATGCTTAGAGGTCTGAATCATGGACACCCTTCATTTTGAACAATTGGCAGACAGAAAACAAAGAAATAACTGGTTTCTATAAATATTCAATCAGAGGAAAACAAGGGACCATTGCTCCACCATTTTACAAAGGAAAATGTGAAAGCGGTGATTTACTCCCCTATAATTATATCTATTGAAATCAACACCACTCACCAAAACACAATAGGGCAGAGTTAATGTAGCATGATTCAGCTGTGAGTCATACTGTAAGCCTACTATTGTGAACACATCTGCACCTCAAAAAGAATATAATTTTACAGCTGACTACAAGCCAAGTACTGCAGTTAGGGGAGAGACCTTTGCATCTGCTGTGCCACCAGACTGCTGCTAGCTATGCTCAATTAGTCCCCTTTACTCTAGAACAACTGTTTCGAAGTTGCCTTCAGCTTCTGGCTGCAAACCTTGCCCGATATCAAAGCAAAGTCCAAAGAGGCCATCGATACCAAAAGTCACATTATTGGCCTGTAGGGGCGATCAAGAATTCGGCCCATCTCCAATCAGAATCAAAATAGCAGACCCAACGGCAAGTTCCTCAGCCAATTACAAAACCCCTTCCACGACCTCGCTGTATCCCAACTCCGATTATGACCAACCGCACATCTACTTTGCCGTCGGTGGCATGCCCTTGCACTCTGGAATTCTATTCCGAAAGAGCAACTTGCATTTATATTGCACCTTCAAGGAGAGTCATCCCAAGGTGCATCACAGCATCACCAAGGAAGCTAATATTACGAAGGAGGGGGGGCTGCCTTTGTGATGGGGATGATTTGGGGCCTGAAGCTCAGCTCAGGATTGAGCAGGACACCAAGCGCATAAATTCCCGCTACTTTGACACACTGCTTTCACCTTCAAAAGTCTCCTTAAAAAAAACTGTTTCAACTATCTTCATTCACTCCATCCAAGTCTTCTCCTAGCTCTTGCTTGGTGTCAGATTTTTCCTTCCCCGTTCTGCCTTGTGAGATTTGGTTACGTTAAAATAAACTCTACAAGTTGCATTGTCACTTGTACAGACAAAGTGAGAATAGCTTCCGCAGAGTGCCTTGGACTGCTGTGCTTCAACGCCTCTTGTACTGTAGGATTGCATCCATCGTACACTTCCAGTGAGAGGCAACGCTGTAAGTGGAGGTTTGACAGACAATGTACGATGAAGCTTATCCTTCCAAGAAACACAGTGGCACAGGGTACAGTCAAGAAGCAGTATCTGACATGGGTCTCACTCACCAAACTTCCTCACAGACTTCAGCTGGCCCTTATCTGAGAAGGTTCCCTTTCTCACCCTCACCTTGCCCTCCTCCCCACCCAAAAAGTAGAGATAACACTGGGGTCCAGGTCCGTCACTGTATAACACTGGGGTCCAGGTCCGTCACTGTATAACACTGGGGTCCAGGTCCGTCACTGTATAACACTGGGGTCCAGGTCCGTCACTGTATAACACTGGGGTCCAGGTCCGTCACTGTATAACACTGGGGTCCAGGTCCGTCACTGTATAACACTGGGGTCCAGGTCCGTCACTGTATAACACTGGGGTCCAGGTCCGTCACTGTATAACACTGGGGTCCAGGTCCGTCACTGTATAACACTGGGGTCCAGGTCCGTCACTGTATAACACTGGGGTCCAGGTCCGTCACTGTATAACACTGGGGTCCAGGTCCGTCACTGTATAACACTGGGGTCCAGGTCCGTCACTGTATAACACTGGGGTCCAGGTCCGTCACTGTATAACACTGGGGTCCAGGTCCGTCACTGTATAACACTGGGGTCCAGGTCCGTCACTGTATAACACTGGGGTCCAGGTCCGTCACTGTATAACACTGGGGTCCAGGTCCGTCACTGTATAACACTGGGGTCCAGGTCCGTCACTGTATAACACTGGGGTCCAGGTCCGTCACTGTATAACACTGGGGTCCAGGTCCGTCACTGTATAACACTGGGGTCCAGGTCCGTCACTGTATAACACTGGGGTCCAGGTCCGTCACTGTATAACACTGGGGTCCAGGTCCGTCACTGTATAACACTGGGGTCCAGGTCCGTCACTGTATAACACTGGGGTCCAGGTCCGTCACTGTATAACACTGGGGTCCAGGTCCGTCACTGTATAACACTGGGGTCCAGGTCCGTCACTGTATAACACTGGGGTCCAGGTCCGTCACTGTATAACACTGGGGTCCAGGTCCGTCACTGTATAACACTGGGGTCCAGGTCCGTCACTGTATAACACTGGGGTCCAGGTCCGTCACTGTATAACACTGGGGTCCAGGTCCGTCACTGTATAACACTGGGGTCCAGGTCCGTCACTGTATAACACTGGGGTCCAGGTCCGTCACTGTATAACACTGGGGTCCAGGTCCGTCACTGTATAACACTGGGGTCCAGGTCCGTCACTGTATAACACTGGGGTCCAGGTCCGTCACTGTATAACACTGGGGTCCAGGTCCGTCACTGTATAACACTGGGGTCCAGGTCCGTCACTGTATAACACTGGGGTCCAGGTCCGTCACTGTATAACACTGGGGTCCAGGTCCGTCACTGTATAACACTGGGGTCCAGGTCCGTCACTGTATAACACTGGGGTCCAGGTCCGTCACTGTATAACACTGGGGTCCAGGTCCGTCACTGTATAACACTGGGGTCCAGGTCCGTCACTGTATAACACTGGGGTCCAGGTCCGTCACTGTATAACACTGGGGTCCAGGTCCGTCACTGTATAACACTGGGGTCCAGGTCCGTCACTGTATAACACTGGGGTCCAGGTCCGTCACTGTATAACACTGGGGTCCAGGTCCGTCACTGTATAACACTGGGGTCCAGGTCCGTCACTGTATAACACTGGGGTCCAGGTCCGTCACTGTATAACACTGGGGTCCAGGTCCGTCACTGTATAACACTGGGGTCCAGGTCCGTCACTGTATAACACTGGGGTCCAGGTCCGTCACTGTATAACACTGGGGTCCAGGTCCGTCACTGTATAACACTGGGGTCCAGGTCCGTCACTGTATAACACTGGGGTCCAGGTCCGTCACTGTATAACACTGGGGTCCAGGTCCGTCACTGTATAACACTGGGGTCCAGGTCCGTCACTGTATAACACTGGGGTCCAGGTCCGTCACTGTATAACACTGGGGTCCAGGTCCGTCACTGTATAACACTGGGGTCCAGGTCCGTCACTGTATAACACTGGGGTCCAGGTCCGTCACTGTATAACACTGGGGTCCAGGTCCGTCACTGTATAACACTGGGGTCCAGGTCCGTCACTGTATAACACTGGGGTCCAGGTCCGTCACTGTATAACACTGGGGTCCAGGTCCGTCACTGTATAACACTGGGGTCCAGGTCCGTCACTGTATAACACTGGGGTCCAGGTCCGTCACTGTATAACACTGGGGTCCAGGTCCGTCACTGTATAACACTGGGGTCCAGGTCCGTCACTGTATAACACTGGGGTCCAGGTCCGTCACTGTATAACACTGGGGTACAGTGCTGGTGGGTCCAGGTCTGTCACTGTATAACGCTGGGGTACAGTACTGGTGGGTCCAGGTCTGTCATCGTATAACACTGGGGTACAGGTCTGTCACTGTATAACACTGGGGTACAGTGCTGGTGGGTCCAGGTCTGTCACTGTATAACACTGGGGTACAGTACTGGTGGGTCCAGGTCTGTCATCGTATAACACTGGGGTACAGGTCTGTCACTGTATAACACTGGGGTACAGTGCTGGTGGGTCCAGGTCTGTCACTGTATAACGCTGGGGTACAGTACTGGTGGGTCCAGGTCTGTCATCGTATAACGCTGGGGTACAGTACTGGTGGGTCCAGGTCTGTCATCGTATAACACTGGGGTACAGTACTGGTGGGTCCAGGTCTGTCATCGTATAACACTGGGGTACAGGTCTGTCACTGTATAACGCTGGGGTACAGTACTGGTGGGTCCAGGTCTGTCACTTGTGCGGTTAGAGCAGAGACCAATTTGAAGTGAAGACGACCATCACTCGTCAAATACCGTATTGGTACTAATACACTAGATAGGCCCAAAGGATAAAATTTTGCTAATACAGTTTAGATCCTTATCGCAACTGAAACATTTCAAAGTGCTTCACATTTAATAAATTCCTTTGAAATGCAATGAATGCTAAGTGGGCAAATGCGGCTGCCAATTTGTACACGGCAACATCCCTTAAACAGCAATGAGACAGCCAGCCAGCCGTTCTTCTTTGGTGGCACTGGTTCAGGGAGGAATGTTTGAGAACTCCCACTCCTTGAAGTCGTATCGGCTCTTTAGCACGCACCTGAAATACCGGGACCGCTGCTTTGAAGCGTTAGCAGCTCTAATGGTGTAGTACTCCCACAGCGCTGTGTTGGAGTGCCAACTTAAGATTATGAAGCCCTGGACTGGGGCCATGGATCCACATCCTTCTTACCCAGAAGTTATGAGGGGCGCAGATAGGATGGATACTAAGGAGCTTTTTCCCTTCGTTGAGGGTTCTATAACAAGGGGACATAGATTCAAGGTAAAAGGCGGGAGGTTTAGAGGGGATTTGAGAAAGAACTTTTTCACCCAGAGGGTGGTTGGAGTCTGGAACTCACTGCCTGAAAGGGTTGTGGAGGCAGGAACCCTCACAACATTCAAGAAGCATTTGGATGAGCACTTGAAATGCCATAGCATACAAGGCTACGGACCAAATGCTGGAATATGGGATTCGAGTAGACAGGGCTTGATGGCCGGCGCGGACACGATGGGCCGAAGGGCCTCTATCCGTGCTGTATAACTATGACTCTAAGTGACAGTGCCACCAACTGAGCCAAGCTGACAGTGAAGAGACTGGTGACATAGAACCCAAAGGTTGAGAATGGCAAGGGAGACGAGGTACAATTCAAGAAGTGGTTATGAGATGCCGAGAGACATGGCATTGTATGGTTCTATATGCAAAGAATCACATTACATAGAATTTACAGCACAGAAACAGGCCATTCGGCCCAACAGGTCCACGTCGGTGTTTATGCTCCACATGAGCCTCCTCCGGCCTTATTTCATCTCACCCTATCAACATATTCTTTTATTCCTTTCTCCCTCATGTACTTATCTAGCTTCCCCTTACCTTCAGCTCACACAGCACACGGTTGGTGATAGCACTTTTTTTTTTGACACCATAGTGGCAGAAATATATTTTTCACTAATCATCAGTGATAGGATAAATAGGTGGGCGTCAGTGAAATACAAGCCACTTAATGAATCACTGAGGGGGAAAGGTTGAACGGTGCGCAATATTTTCAGCATCCAAATTTTACTGATTTTTTTCTATGGCATTGCACAAGGTGGACTCGAGATCAAGCGTAGCCTTCAGGTGAAGCAGGGTTAGAGGGCAGGGGATAATTGAACTTGGACATGCAGACATAATTCAGTTCCCCTTATGAAGTCATCCATTCCACCCTTATTTTTAGATTTCCTTTCTAAATTCCCGTGTCCGTGTTTATAACAGAAACTGCCCGAACAAACTGCTCGTGGTCTGCAGTGCTTCCAATGGTGGGAGTGTGGAATTTCAAACTGTACGTAGAAAGTTATAATGGGGAAAGTTAACAGGAAGCAACAAAAACAACTTGCATTTGTTTATACAGCCCCTTTAACGTAGTAAAACGTCCCAAGGCGCTTCACAGGAGCGTTAACAAACAAAGATTGACACTGAGCCAAAGAAGGAGACGTAAGGACAGGTGACCAAAAGTTTGGTCAAAGAGGTAGGTTTTAGAGAGGGTCTTGAAGGAGAGGGAGGGAATTCCAGAGCTTAGGGCCTAGGCAGCTGAAGGCACGGCCGCCGATGGTAGGGCGAAGGGAGCAGGGGTGCACACAAGGCCAGAATTGGAGGAGCGCAGAGATCTCGGGGGCTGTCGGAGGTTACAGAGATAGGGAGGAGGGCGAGGCCATGGACGGATTTGAACACCAGGATGAGAATTTTAAATTACAAGCAGGTCCGAGATTTTGACGGTATTAGAAATGTGTTTTTCCCCTCCTTTATTTGAACCAGTCAGCTTCCTCCCACCCTGAAGGTGCTGACTCATGCTGGGCTCCGTTTCCAGGGACCAGCCGCCCTCCGGTAACTTGCTCGAGTGGTCATTTTGCCATGCGCGAGCTTCGAGTGTTCTGGCAAAATATTCGGCTGGTGCAGAAGGGGTGGAGAGTGGGGAATTAATAGCCCAATCAAATCCAATCCTCATCCAACATCCACACATGTTCCATTTCCAAGCATTTCTATCTCCTTCCCCGAATCCTCATCGAGGTCCACTACAGCAATCAGAGGAGCCAGAAAGAACAGTCTGAAGGGAAGAAGACGCCCACCATCCCTTATTAAATCATATACGGTATTAATGACGGCCAACAGGATTCAACACAAACATGCACACTAATGTTAGATAGACAGACACACACACAAAATGATAAGGAGGTATTGCCCAGCTCTCCACAAGAGCCTTCTTTACCAAATCAGATCGTTCAGCTCCACAAATAAAAGGGCCACGGCTTCCTGGATCTCAAGGGTTTCGCACGCGTTCCCAGACTGGATCGACTGACTTCAACAACAACTTGCATTTAATGGCTTCAGGCTTCCCAATATTTTAGTTGGAGGAAATTTCTGCTCATCCATTATTGGATGTCGGACAAGCAGCGTGACAAATCAGTAAAGGGGTCGAGAGAGGTGGTGGTGGTGAGGTAGAGCTGGGCGTCATCAGCGCACATGCGGAACTTGACGTCGTGTTTCTGGATGACGTCGCCGAGGGGCAGCATGTAGATGAGAAATCGGAGGGGGGTCAAGGATAGATCCTCGGGGGATTCCAGAGGTAATGGTGCAGGAGAGGGAAGAGATGCCATTGCAGGTGATTCTCTGGCCAGGACAAGATAGATAGGAATGGAACCAGGCGAGCGCAGTCCCATCCAGCTGGACGAGGGAGGAAAGGCAATGGAGTTTTCCCTCGTGTTTAAAAGTCAATCGCTCCAAGTTAATATTTTCTAATAGCTTATTGTCCCCCTGCACCCCAAGAGGTGGATGGTGCAGGACCACCACGTATAAAGGCCCCGGTCACTATTAATGAACCATTCGGTGAACGCACGCCAATGCCATATTTCAGACATGTTCCAGTGCTTGGGGTTTTTTTTGATCAGTGTTTATCTTTTGTTGAGCTGGACTACGATAAAGGAGTACACTAAAAGAACACAAAATACTGTAAATATACAACTGGTACATCCGGAAAAAAAGTGACAAGACAGGTTGACATTTCAGGTGTGGTCAGAATGCCAGTTCGGATGAAGAGACTGCATCCCTGAAGAATTAACTGGCCTTTGTCCTAGTTAAATGCTGATGGGGAGCTGCTGCGTGTTTGCAGAAATGTTTTCCTGCAGTTTCTTTTCCTTTTTAAGATGGTCTAGTGCTTCTTTCCCAAATGCATCGTGTCAGCCATCACACCCCCAGTATTCATCCTCTCTCTCACACCCACCCCCCTTCTCACCCACTTATTTGCTGTGTATCAATGCCAGCGCCAAACTTTCAGTTGAATTAATTGCACTAATGCCAGAAAAAGCACTGAAATTACATTCCACTTGAACCATGCAAGTTCGACCTCCTCCACCCCCCCCCCCACCTATTATAAAATGCATTAACGCCAATTCGAGCTCAATTACTTACGCAAGCTGTTTCAAGGAACATGAAATTTGATCTGTAAGGCACAGGTTAAAAGGGGGTAATAAAAGATAACATCGGCGTCGGAGCAGAGCGTACACAACATTGCACAACAGCAATAAAGATTCTGCATAGGATAACACATAATCTGAAATGTATTAGATCTCAGACACATTGCCTGTGTTATTCCGATTAACAGTGGTGCGTAAAGTAATGGCCTGTGGCCCTGAGTAAATCTGCCACTCTCTGTAGCTCTGGGCCTCCTTCACTGAGGCCCTGTCTGGCTGTGGAATGTTAACCAAGCTGGGATTCAGTGCTGTTTCCTCTCCGTAAAAAGGCAGTAGGGGAATGCTATTAGAAGGCAGGATTATCCCAGCTTCTATAGAGTAAGTGAAAAGGCCCCATTAAAATACAACTTTTTTTTAAAATTCATTCTCGGGACATGGGCATCGCTGGCAAAGCTGGCATTTATTACCCATCCCTAGTTACCCCTTGAGAAGGTGGTGGTGAGCCGCCTTCTTGAACCGCTGCAGTCCGTGTGGTGAAGGTTCTCCCACAGTGCTGTTAAGGGAGGGAGTTCCAGGATTTTGACCCAGCGACGATGAAGGAACGGCCAGAATATGTCCAAGTCAAGATGGTGCGAGAGAGACTCGGAGAGGAACTTGGAGGTGATGGTGTTCTCACACACCCGCTGCCTTTGTCCTTCTAGGCGGTGGAGGTCATGTGTTTAGGAGGTGCTGCTGAAGAAGCCTTGACGAGTTGCTGCTGTGCATCCTGTAGATGTGCTGGTGGTGGACGTTTAAACTATTTAATAGAATTTAGGGCCTGTAATTCTCTCCCCTCTTCCTGTGGGGAAATGCCTGGGATCCACCTGCTAACCACTCACAGTGACATTATTGAAGTCAGGAGCTCAGTGCATGGGAGGAAATCACAAGTGCAAACCTGCATCCCATCACTTTGTGTTCGGCATCTGGAGAGCAGTACTTGAGCAAGAGATTAGTTGGGATTGGGATTGGGACTGGGACCCTGGATAATAAACTTGCGAGCAACACTGCCAGATGAGATTATTCTGTGGGGTTTTCTTTTGACACCATTGGACATGCATCACACTGGGTGAAGAGCTTCAAATGATGGAACTTGAACTGAAATACCACTGTACCACATTGTTTGGACCAGTGTTTAATTGCACTGCATGGAATCATAGCATGATACAGCACAGGAGGCGGCCATTTGGCCCATCGTGTCTGTGCCAGCTCTTTATTAGAGCTATCTAATTAGTCCCACTCCCCTGCTCTTTCCCAATAGCCCTGTGAATTTTTTCCCAATTCCCTTTTGAAAATTAATATTTCCACCACCCTTTCAGTTCGTGCATTCCAGATCACAACAACTCACTGCATAAATTTTTTTTCCCCCTCATCTCCCCCTCTGGTTCTTTTGCCAATCACCTGAACTCTGTGTCCTCTGGTTACTGACCCTTCTGCGATTGGAAACAGTTTCTCCTTATTTACTCTATCAAAACCCCTCATGATTTTGAGCACCTCTATTAAATCTCCCCTTAACCTTCTCTGCTCTAAGGAGAACAACTCCAGCTTCTCCAGTGTCTCCATGTCACTAAAGTCCCTCATCCCTGGAATCATCCTAGTAAATCTCTTCTGCACCCTCTCCAAGGCCTCGACATCCTTCCTAAAGTATGGTGCCCAGAATTGAACACATTACTCCAGCTGGGGCTTATCCAGTGATTTATAAAAGGTTTATAAGGCACATAATACAGGAACAAACACACCCTATACCAGAATTGCACCATAAAAAAAAGGATATTTTGCCAAATGGAACTACTTTGGAGTTGATTGTTAGATGCTGTAGTGTGCTAAATGATTTTATTTCAAACTGCATTATCAACCACATGCAAACATTATCTAATGGACCGTGTTCCATACAGCAATCCTTAGCCAGGCAGAAAATTGATCAGGAAGCTGCTTTAAAGAGGCACTCTAAAACATCCAAGCTGCTACATAATTCAAACCGGATAGATCGGAGGGTATCAGTGTCAGCCCCCATCACCCTTAATTTTAAACTACTTGACCTCATGCATCAGAGCCAAGCTCCAGCCTGTCGACGTAGGCACTTTCAGCAGAAGTAGCAACCCTGGCCATTTTGCCTTACCCAACCCAGGAGATGCCGAGTCCAATTGTAGTGCACCGACTGCAGCTCCATCCGAAAGCTGCCGACTCAGCACAGACCTGGAGCTTCCCTGTTCCACATGGTTCAATCCAATGCCCTGCCACTTCATCCGCCAGTGTGCTGGAATGCTATGTTGGGTCACTGAGCACCCAGTACATTACTACACTCCTGTTATACCATCTTCCTCTAAAGCACTGCCCTCTATCAAGACTGTGACTATGTACCACCATTTGATGGCACAACAACAACAACTTACATTTATATAGCACCTTTAACGTGGTAAAACATCCCAAGGCACTTCACAGGAGCGATTATCAACAAAGATTGACACCGAGCCACATGAGATATTAGGACAGCTTGGTCAAAGGGGTAGGTTTTAAGGAGCGTCTTAAAATGAGGAGGGAGAGGCGGAGAGGTTATGGGAGGAAATTCCGGAGCTGAGGGCCGAGGATGCTGAAAGCACCACCACCAATGGTGGAGAGATGGAAATTGGGAGATGCGCAAGAGGCCAGAATTGGAGAAGCGCAGAGATCTGAGGGTTGTAGGGGCTGGAGGACGTTACAGAGATAGGGAAGGGTCGAGGGCCGAGGAGGGATTTGAACACCAGGATGAGAATTTTAAAATGGAGGCGTTGCTGGACCGGGAGCCAGTGTAGGTCAGCAAGCACAGTGGGTGATGGGTGAACGGGACTTGGTGCGAGTTGGGATACAGGGCAGCAGAGTTTCTTGAGGATGGGCTGTGGTAAGTTCCCTTTAAATAGCTCAATGGGTAATGGACCAAATAGTACAATACCTAGTTACAGGTTAGATCCCAATCTGTGATTACAGCTAATCACAGCTGGCACAGCAATTAGGGTGTTAGAATTGGCCTCTGTGCCCTGGAGTTGGGGGTGGGAGGGGAAGAAAAGCCAACGTTTTCACTCCTAATTGCTTTCCAGAAAATGCAAATATGGATAATGGGCGAGGGCAGAACCAGGCTCGGCAGTGATGCCCTGTGTGTTTGGATAACCTTCCAACACTATTTTAAATTGCTCCACCACTGGCGGCTGTGACTTCAGCTGTCTAGGCCTTAAGCTCTGGAATTCCCTCCCTAAACCTCTCCGCCTCTCTTTCCTCCTTTAAGACCCTCCTTAAAACCTATCTCTCAGACCAAGCTTTTGGTCACCTGTCCTAATATCTTATATGGCTCGGTGTCAATCTTTGTTTGATAATCGCTCCTGTGAAGCACCTTGGGATGTTTCACTACGTTAAAGGAACTGTACAAATGCACGTTGTTATTGCTGTCTAGGATAGAACATTTCTATCCCCGTCCCTTCTGTGGGGAGGCTTCTGACAGGCTGTGTAGCGGGACCGCGGAGATAAGTAACAGCGAATGGGGAACAAACCTGAAGTCATATTCTAACATCCTACGCCACCCTTTCCAATCCACGTTGCTTGTGAAGCGTGTGATTAATCTAATTTCATGAGCAATGGTCACATGTTCTGGCCTGACTAGGTTCACAAGCAGTCAGTCCCTGCGAAGTTGTATAAATTAAACTGAAAGTGACGCCTGGTTTTGGGAGTTTCACTTTACTGTTCCACCTAGGTTCTTTTCTCGTCATTTCTCTGTGCCTGAACTGCCTCTGTCCGCCACATGCAGCTCTCTGCCCAGGACGCAATCATTTGGCTTCTGGCATTGCCACTAGATAAAAGGCTGCATGCCAGTAACATGATAAGCTGACCATATATTGTTCCCTGGTAACTGCCTGTGTACAGGAGTTTGACCTTCCATAATCCATTGAATGCTCCCTTCTTTGCATTCCCACACACTCCTGCTATTTGACCTGGGAGAGTTTGATGGAACAATGCAAAAATCAGTCCATTTTACAGCACAGGAGGAGGCAATGTGGCTCCTTGCACTTATTCCTGCTCTCAAAGAGCTAAACCCTTAGTCCCATTCCATCTGCCCTTTCCCCATAGCCTTTTAAATTTTTCTTTTTCAAATGGGAAAATGTAGAGGGAGCTTTACTCTGTATCTAACCCGTGCTGTACCTGCCCTGGGAGTGTTTGATGGGACAGTGTAGAGGGAGCTTTACTCTGTATCTGCGCTGGGAGTGTTTGATGGGACAGTGTAGAAGGAGCTTTACTCTGTATCTAACCCGTGCTGTACCTGCCCTGGGAGTGTTTGATGGGACAGTGTAGAGGGAGCTTTACTCTGTATCTAACCCGTGCTGTACCTGCCCTGGGAGTGTTTGATGGGACAGTGTAGAGGGAGCTTTACTCTGTATCTAACCCATGCTGTACCTGCCCTGGGAGTGTTTGATGGGACAGTGTAGAGGGAGCTTTACTCTGTATCTAACCCATGCTGTACCTGCCCTGGGAGTGTTTGATGGGACAGTGTAGGGGGAGCTTTACTCTGTATCTAACCCGTGCTGTACCTGCCCTGGGAGTGTTTGATGGGACAGTGTACAGGGAGCTTTACTCTATATCTAACCCAAGATGTAGCTGTCCTGATGGTTGGTTACAGACATTTGCAGGGAACTGACAAGCTTCTAGGTTGAGGGACAGAAAGACAAAATGAAGAATAAAAAGTTCATCAAAGTTGTGAAATTTTAACCATTTGAGATGGAGAAAGGCACCCCGACCTTTGATAAGGACAAAAAACAGCCCATTCCCCAGAAAGGATATCCTTCTCTTTGATGAATACAACATTTCCCCCAAAATAATTAATAAGTAAAATTGTCTAAAGTAGAATCTGCCAAATTGTTGCTAACTTTGAAATTTCTGAATTCTATGATTCAATCTTTAATTACTGCTTAGGTAGGTAGCTTATCCTCCAGTACACCACCTTTCGGATTCTGCTTACCCCTGTGCATTTTGTGGAGAGCGTTCAGTAAGAGCAATAATTTACAGCTAGAAATGTGTGATTGCCCCTGACTCACCTTTGTGCGGCTGTTTTTCTCCCCCTCTGTGCTTAAACGCTGATCTTTCCTTCTTTAAGCATCCCAAGCATTTAGCAATGTACTGTCGCACTGCCATTTGCAGTGAAGGCAGTCAGTCAGTCAGTCACAGGTTATAGCTAGTGGGTACGTAAGTAAGTGATGGCGAAGGGAGAGAAACAATTTGCTTTTACAATGGATGCCTCACAGCCGAACCCCGACCCTGGGCAGGGGGTAAACAGCCAGGGTGCCTGCTCCCGGGCACTGTGCTGTTTCGTGTGGGTGTTAGGTGCGGGCAGGGTCAGGCTTGGCTTGATGAGTCACCAATTCTCTTCCTCCACCCCGCATCCCCCTCCCCCACCCCCACCCCCACTCAAATAGCTGGCCAACCCTCACTGCTCAGGCTCACACATCAAGAGTTGCCACTTGGGTGAGATGCCGGAGGGGGAGCGAACACCCCTGGAAACCCGGACCCCAGCGAGACCTTCAGGGAAGCCGGGGAGAGAAGATTGGCAAAACAAACGATAAGCAGGTGAACACAAAATGCAGCGGAAGGGTCAAAGCTATAGCGCCTTGTGATAAAGCCGCTAAGACCTGTCTTTGGATGCACATAATTGAGTAATAAGGGGTGACCGCCTGCAGTGAAGGGAGGATGAATAAGTCAATTTGAATGGTATAATATTGTCATTCTCCCCTCATACTTCATGCTGAGCCCCTCATTGCAATCTCAATGTCGAGCTCCTCGTATAAGAAGCTACAATTCCTGCACTTGCTCCTGTTGTCACTACCTATGCAGGATTCACAAATCACTGCCCAGGCACCAGTGGTAGACAACAGTTCTGTAACAGTGGGGATGCGAAATGTTCATACTGTGTCCACTTAATAAACACCCAGCCGTACAATTTTAGATCCTGTCCTTCCAAACTTGGGCCATGTCTGCGGAGAGCACAGAGGTCACGGTGAGCAAAGAGTCATGCTGGCAGCAGGGATTCAAAATTCCAACCTGGTGTACCGATATGCTAAATAAGCTCAGTTACAACCAACACCCCACACCACCACCCCCTACTGACACAGCTGATTGAAGCTCCACTGCCAATTCAGATTAATCAACAACTTTTTAAAAAAGGTAACTGCAGAACAGGAAAGGCCATTCGATCCAGTCGAGCCCACTTGATCCAAAAAAAGCATGCGTTGTTTATGAACAATCCCCAACTTATAAATACACAGGAAGTATCAGGACGCCTCCTGGGCTCAGAATAGCCCAAATTGCAACAGCGAGAAAATTTTAATTTCATTCTATTTTGATGTAAACAGCAAATGCAAATGGCATGAAACTGGTGGCGAGGGGTTTACGTGCACAAGTGTTTGCAGGATCTGAATAAAGAGGTGCTGTCAGGGCTCACACAGATTCCAGGTTCCATCCCCAGTGTGTACTGAATTAGCTGTTCTCAGCCAGGGCAGGGGGGTAGGGGCACTACGGCTGCCCCCGGGCTGGGGATAGGAAATGAACCAGGGGACCCCTTCCTGATCCTATTCAGCCACGTCTGCTGGAAAGTGTACGCATGCAGATATCAGGATCAGACAAGCACGTGATGTCCTCCCTCCTGCTGTTGAATAGCTTGCCTCGCTGAGAAGTTTGTGATCGGCAGTGATCAAGGTTTCACTTCCCAGCTGTTCCAGGAGCAGAAACGACCTGGAAATTCTAATACTGTCTCTCTGTCTCCTGGGTAGTTTCATGGGCATCCGTCACTACCTCACTAAAGTGAACAATTCTTCTCGTTACCTGTCCCAGTGAGCCCATTGTTCAGATCCCAAATGCTCAGTTGTCTTTTCCCAAACCATGCGTTGATGTGCCTCCGCATCTCATGCCATTATTTCAGAGTCCCAACCCCTGCTTTGCCTTTCCAAATTACACACTTCCTATAATGCAATGATGAACTGCTGCTGTCTTGATAAGAACAACGGACCCTCTGTATAGTGTCAGGTACTGTTCACTACATTCTGGCAGCGTAGCAGGGCACTCCTACTCCCTGCCCAAACATATAGACTGCTGCCTCACTCCCAGCAGTGTTATCAAGTACAGCTTTTCTACAGTTATACGCAAGGCAGCACATTTAATGTTTGATCACTATCGCTGCAATGAACAGAGAGCCAAGTTACATATCAGTTGGTAGCACTCTCAGCTCTGGGTTCAAGTCCGCGCTCCAAGACTCAAAGGTGTAATCGAGGCTAAGCCTCCACAGTACGTTATTTATGGAGTGCTGCACCATTAAGGATGTCATCCTTCAGATTAGAGATTAACCAGAGGTCCCCATCTGCCTGTTCAAGTGGCCGTAGGAAGATTCCCGTAGCACTGTTAGGAGATTAGCCCAGAGCTCTCCTGCTGTCCTCTATTAGCCACCAGTAAATTACTTTGAAGTGCAGTGACTGCTGTGATGTAGGAAAACACAGCAGCTATTCTATGCCAGCAATATCTCAGAAATAGCAATGAGTTAGCTATAGAAACATAGAAAATAGGAACAAGAGTAGGCCATTCGGCCCTTCGGGCCTGCTCCGGCATTCAAAATGATCATGGCTGATCGTCTAACTCAGTACCCTGTTCCCGCTTTTGCCCCATATCCCTTGATCCCTTTAGCATTAAGAAATATATCGATTTCCTTCTTGAATACATCTAATGACTTGGCCTCCACTGCCTTCTGTGGTACAGAATTCCACAGGTTCACCACCCTCAGTGAAGAAATTTCTCCTCATCTCGGTTCTAAATGGCATCCTCCGTATCCTGAGACTGTGACCCCTGGTTCTGGACTCCCCAGCCATCGGGAACATCCTTCCTGCATCTAGTCTGTCTAGTCCTGTTAGAATTTTATATGTTTCGATGAGATCACCTCTCATTCTTCTAAACTCTAGTGAATATAGGCCTAGTCGACCCAATCTCTCCTCATACGTCAGTCCTGCCATCCCAGGAATCAGTCTGGTAAACCTTCGTTGCACTCCCTCCATGGCAAGGACATCCTTCCTCAGATAAAGAGACCAAAACTGCACACAATACTCCAGATGTGGTCTCACCAAGGCCCTGTATAACTGCAGTAAGACATCTCTGCTCCTGTACTCAAATCCTCTTGCAACGAAGGCCAACATACCATTCGCCTTCCTAACTGCTTGCTGCAGCTGAATGCTCGCTTTCAACGACTGGTGTACAAGGACACCCAGGTCTCGTTGCACCTCCCCTTTTCCAATCTATCACCATTCAGATAATAATCTGCCTTTCTGTTTTTACAACCAAAGTGGATAACCTCACATTTATCCACATTATACTGCATCTGCCACATTCTTGCCCACTCACCCAACTTGTCTAAATCACATTGGAGCCTCTTTGCATCCTCCTCACAGCTCACATTCCACCCCAGCTTTGTGCCGTCTGCAAACTTGGAAATGTTACATTTAGTTCCCTCATCCAAATCATTGATATATATTGTGAATAGCTGGGGCCCAAACACTGATCCCTGCCTGCCACCTGGAAAAAGATCCGTTTATTCCTACTCTCTGTTTCCTGTCTGTCAACCAATTCTCAATCCATGCCAGTATATTCCCCCCAATCCCATGTGTTTTAATTTTGCACACTAACCTCTTGTGTGGGACCTTATCAAAAGCTTTCTGAAAATCCAAATACATCACATCCACTGGTTCTCCCCTATCTATTCCACTAGTTGCAGCCTCAAAAAACTCCAGTAGATTTGTTAAGCATGATTTCCCTTTCATAAACCTATGCTGACTTTGTCCAATCCCGTTAATGCCCTCCAAGTGTTCTGTTATCATATCTTTTATAATAGCATTTCCCCCACTACTGATGTTAGGCTAACTGGTCTGTAATTCCCTGTTTTTTCTCTCCCTCCTTTTTTAAATAGTGGGCTTACATTTGCCACCCTCCAATCTGTAGGAACTGTTCCAGAGTCTATGGAATTTTGGAAGATGATCACCAATGCATCCACTATTTCCAGGGCCACTTCCTTTAGTACTCTGGGATGTAGATTATCAGGCCCTGGGGATTTGTCAGCCTTTAGCCCCATTAATTTCCCTGGCACTATTTTTTTTTAAAACCAATACTGATTTCCTTCAGTTCCTCCCTCTCACTAGACCCTTGGTTCCCCAGCATTTCTGGCAGGTTATTTGTGTCCTCCTTTGTGAAGACAGAACCAAAATATGTGTTTAATTGTTCTGCCATTTCTTTGTTCCCCATTATAATTTCCCCCATTTCTGACTATAGGAGCACATCAATTGGCTCCTGGCTTTGGGAGGGGTATGTAGGCACATGGACACAATATGAAAATTCCACCTGAGCTGTGGAAAAGACCAAGCTGTACAAAATCTAGATTCTGTCTTCAAAACCTGGGATCGTCTGAAGAGAGCATTTAGAGCTACATAACACTAGGATGCAGTACTGGCATATACAAATCGGTCAGTGGGGGCAACAGCAGTGGGACCAACTTAAGGCGTTGAGTTAAAATGTCTCAGGTTGTGCTAGACACGGGTCAAATGCAGCCGGTAGCAGCCTCGGAGTAAGTCTGTCAGAGTCGCTAAGGCGGGTAAACTAAAAAACTTGATAAAAGAAACGGTAGAGGGCTAATTTTGCTACATTAAAATCCACTTGTTGTGAGGCCAACCTCCTGCTCCCCAGCCACTATCTTAGGTTGAACCAGACTTTTGCAGCCTTGACATCCTATTTTGATCCCAAGTTAAACTGCTGACCCCATAATCCTCTCCATCACAAAGACCACCTCCTTAACATCGCCCGTCTCTGACCCTGCCTCAGCCCATCTGCTGCTGAAACCCTCATGCATGTCTTTGTCACTTCCAGACTCGACTATTCTAATGTTCTCCTGACTGGCCTCCCATCCTTCACCCTCCATAAACTTAAGCTCATCCAAAACTGTTGCCCGTATCCTAACAGACGCCAAGTCCCATTCACCCATCACCCCTGCTCTCACTGATCTACATTAGTTCCCAGTCCCCCACTGCCTCCCATTTAAAATCCTCATGTTTAAATCCCTTCATGGCCTCGCCCCTTCCCATCTTTGTAATCTGCTCCAACCCTACAAACCCCCCCAGAACTTTGTGTTTCTCTGACTCTGGTCTGTTGCGCATCTCCACCCACCCCTCCCTTAGCTCCCCAACATTGGTGACCGTGCCTTCAGCCTTCAAGGCCCTACGCTCTGGAATTCCTTCCCTGAGCCCCTCTGCCTCCCTTGCCTCTTTTAAGACCCTCTTTAAAACCCACCTCTGACCAAGCTTCTGGTCACCCCTTCTAATATCTCCTCCTTTGTCTCAAGTTCTATTTTTGACCTCTGAAGCACCTTGGGACATTTTTTTTCGTACATTAAAGGTGCTTTATAAATGAGAGTTCTTTTTGTTGCAAGGACGAGAGCTGAATTACAATGCGAGACCGGGAACAGAACGTGTAAATGGCCATCAGTTAGGCAACAGGCTGGAGGAACAGAAAGACCGGTCCAATTAGGCCACAGGCAGGAAGAACAGAAAAATGTGATTGACTTGTTACAATAGATGCAGTGTTTAAAGTAGCATGACTCAGCCATGATTAACTGGGACTGAACACGATTACCTGCACTTCCAAAGAACATATTTGCACCTCAATGCACACTGCAGTCTGGACAACTGATGCCGTTACAGAAGGCAGTCATACATACAGTACTTCCCTCGGTGGAAAAGCTGCTATCTGATTTCAGTACTATTCCTGTACATCTATGCTGCAAATGTAAGGAATCTTACAACACCAGGTTATAGTCCAACAGTTTTATTTGAAAATCACAAGCTTTCGGAGGCTTTCTCCTTCGTCACGTGAGTGTGGGATTCCATGGAAGGTACCGCCTATATAGTCAGAGAACAATACCTGGTGATTACAGATAATCTTTCCAACTGCGCGTCTATGCTGCATGCAGTGTAACTGTAGATCAGACAAGCTATGCTATGTTCTGTGCATTCCCAAACCTCTATCTCCCTGAACTTTGTTCTCTTGTTCCTAAGGTGGTCAAAGGATTTGATAGTTTCTCTCTATCTACCCTATCTCCTCTGGTGGGGGGAGTCCAGAACAAGGCGGCATAACCTTAAAATCAGAGCGAAGCCGTTCAGGGGTGATGTCAGGAAGCACTTCTTCACACAAAGGGGAGTGTTTGAGATCCCTCAAAAAGCTGTTGAGGCTGGGGGGGGTCAATTGAAAATTGAAAAACTGAAGATTGATAGATTTTTGTTAAGGATATCGAGGGTTACGGAACTAAGGCGGGTAGATGGAGTTAAGATGCATAATAGCACTAAAGAGTGACAAATCCCCAGGACCAGATGGTTTCCATCCCAGGGTTTTAAAGGAAGTAGGTGAGCACATTGCAGATGCCCTAACTATAATCTTTCAAAGTTCTCTAGATTCAGGAACTGTCCCTCTAGATTGGAAAATTGCACATGTCACTCCACTTTTTAAGAAAGGAGAGAGAGGGAAACCAGGGAATTATAGACCAGTTAGCCTAACATCTGTTGTGGGGAAAATGCTGGAGTTTATAATTAAGGATAGGGTGACTGAACACCTCGAGAATTTTCAGTTAATCAGGGAGAGCCAGCATGGATTTGTGAAAGGTAGGCCGTGCCTGACAAACCTGATTGAATTTTTTGAAGAGGTGACTAAAGTGGTGGACAGGGGAATGTCAATGGATGTTATTTATATGGACTTCCAGAAGGCATTTGATAAGGTCCCACATAAGAGACTGTTAGCTAAGATAGAAGCCCATGGAATTGAGGGAAAAGTACGGACTTGGTTAGGAAGTTGGCTGAGCGAAAGGCGACAGACAGTAGGGATAATGGGTAGGTACTCACATTGGCAGGATGTGACTAGTGGAGTCCCACAGGGATCTGTCTTGGGGCCTCAATTATTCACAATATTTATTAACGACTTAGATGAAGGCATAGAAAGTCTCATATCTAAGTTTGCCAATGACACAAAGATTGGTGGCATTGTAAGCAGTGTAGATGAAAACATAAAATTACAAAGCGATATTGATGGATTAGGTGAATGGGCAAAACTGTAGCAAATGGAATTCAATGTAGACAAATGTGAAGTCATCCACTTTGGATCAAAAAAGGATAGAACAGGGTACTTTCTAAATGGTAAAAAGTTAAAAACAGTGGATGTCCAAAGGGACTTAGGGGTTCAGGTACATCGATCATTGAAGTGTCATGAACAGGTACAGAAAATCATCAATAAGGCTAATGGAATGCTGGCCTTTATATCTAGAGGACTAGAGTACAAGGGGGCAGAAGTTATGCTGCAGCTATACAAAACCCTGGTTGGACCGCACCTGGAGTACTGTGAGCAGTTCTGGGCACTGCACCTTCGGAAGGACATATTGGCCTCGGAGGGAGTGCAGCGTAGGTTTACGAGAATGATACCCGGACTTCAAGGGTTAAGTTACGAGGAGAGATTACACAAATTGGGGTTGTATTCTCCAGAGTTTAGAAGGTTAAGGGGTGATCTGATCGAAGTTTATAAGATATTAAGGGGAACAGATAGGGTGGATAGAGAGAAACTATTTCCGCTGGTTGGGGATTCTAGGAGTAGGGGGCACAGTCTAAAAATTAGAGCCAGACCTTTCAGGAGTGAGATTAGAAAACATTTCTACACACAAAGGGTGGTAGAAGTTTGGAAGTCTTTTCCGCAAACGGCAATTGATACTAGCTCAATTGCTAAATTTAAATCTGAGATGGATAGCTTTTTGGCAACCAAAGGTATTAAGGGATATGGGCCAAAGGCAGGTATATGGAGTTAGATCACAGATCAGCCATGATCTTATCAAATGGCGGAGCAGGCACGAGGGGCTGCATGGCCTACCCCTGTTCCTATGTAGGTCAGCCACGATCTAATTGAATGGCAGAACAGGCTCAAGAGCCGAATGGTCTTCTCCGGTTCCGATGTTCCAAAGTTCCCAATACCCTATTCTGCACGATGAAATGTTAAACCGAGGCCCCATCTGCTCGCAGGATGTAAAAGATCCCATGACACTATTGGAAGAACAGGGGAGTTCTGACCAACATTTATCCCTCAACCAACATCACAAACAGATTATCTGTTCCTTTACCTCATTGCTGTTTGTGGGACCTTGCTGTGCGCAAATTGGCTGCCGGATTTCCCTGCATTACAAACGTGACCGCAAGTAACATTCGTGCCAGACAACTGCCAGGCAATGACCACCTCCCCTCAACATTCAACGGCATTACCATCGCCGAATCCCCCACCATCAACATCCTGGGGGTCACCATTGACCAGAAACTTAACTGGACCAGCCACATAAATACTGTGGCTCCAAAAGCAGGTCAGAGGCTGGGTATTCTGTGGCGAGTGACTCACCTCCTGACTCCCCAAAGCCTTTCCACCATCTATAAGGCACAAGTCAGGAGTGTGATGGAATACTCTCCACTTGCCTGGATGAGTGCAGCTCCAACAACACTCAAGAATCGACACCATCCAGGACAAAGCAGCCCGCTTGATAGGCACCCCATCCACCACCCTAAACATTCACTCCCTTCACCACCGGCGCACAGTGGCTGCAGTGAGTACCATCCACAGGATGCACTGCAGCACCTCGCCAAGGCTTCTTCGATAGCACCTCCCAAACCCGCCACCTCCACCATCTGGAAGGACAAGGGCAGCAGGCACATGGAGACAACACCACCTGCACGTTCCCCTCCAAGTCACACACCATCCCGACTTGGAAATATATCGGCCGTTCCTTCACCGTCACTGGGTCAAAATCCTGGAACTCCCTCCCTAACAGCACTGTGGGAGAACCTTCACCACACGGACTGCAGCGGTTCAAGAAGGCGGCTCACCACCACCTTCTCAAGGGGAAATTAGGGATGGGCAATAAATGCTGGCCTTGCCAGTGACGTCCACATCCCATGAACAAATTTTTTAAAAATTCAAAAACTACTTAATTAGCTGCAAGGTGCTTTTGAACATTCTATAGTCGTGAAAGGTGCTCAATAAATGCATGTCCTATCTTCCTCATCCCTGTATCTACATTATGTTGAAATCAACTCTCTTCCCATTGGCTCCTGCTCCGACTCATTTTTCCTGAAGGATCTCATACTGTGGTACTCTATTTTAAAATTCTCATCCTTGTGTTCAAATCCGTCCACGGCCTTGTCCCCCTCCCTATCTCCGTAACCTCCTCCAGCCCTAGAACCCCCAGAGATCTCTGCGCTCCTCCGATTCTAGACACTTGCACATCCCCGATGTCCATCTCTCCACCACTGGCGGCCGTGCCTAGGCCCTAAGCTTTGGAATTTCCTCCCTAAACCTCTACGTCTCTCTCCTTAAAACCTACCTCTTTGACCAAGCTTTGGTCACCTGTCCTAATATCTCTAAATGTGGCTCAGTGCCAATTTTTTTCTGATTTACGCTCCTGTTAAACACCTTGGGAGGTTTTACTGCGTTAAAGGCGCTGTATAAATGCTAGTTTTTGTTGGGGAACTCCTCACCTCCTACAGTCTACAGGCTTTTAAAATCCAAGCTTGGCCTCAGCTAATCACTGTTACCTCATCTTTCCCTTCTACTCTTTTCAACCTTGACGTCCTGCATGTCACTGAGATTTCTCAACAACAGAGAATAGAGAAGCCACACATGTAGCTCCCAAGTCCCAGACAGACTACACGAATCACCGGTTCAATTTGGCATACAGCTCCCATAAGAATTGCCTCCTGTACACATATAGGTTGTCAGGTTGGCTGAGTTGGTAACAGTTTTATCTTTAGTTGTGGGCTTGAAGGCCCACTCCGGGACTTGGAACACATAATCTAGGCTGACGCTCCAGTGCAGTACTGGGGAGTGGTGCATTGCTGGAGGTGCCGTCCTTTGGTTGAGTCATTAAATAGTCGCTATATTCCAAAGGTAATTCACTGCTTGAAACGTTTGAAGATGTTTTGATGACATGAAAGGCACAAGTATTTACTTCTTATAAGGTCATCATGAGAAAACACTGAGTGCAATCATAGCACATCCCCACTGGGAAGCAAAGCAGGAAATGATTTTCACCGCTGATCAAAGGTGACGCTGGGTTGAGAATGGTGCAGTTTGCCTTGCCCCCCAGCTGGGAAACGGCATATGTCACGACAGGAAGAGCAGAGAGATAATGAAGAGGGGAATTGTTTTCTTTCCTCCACCTTTCTAAGCTTTCCTGTTCTCCTCCCCCCCAACATAACCAAAGACCACCTTAGGAGGTACATTAAAATAATAAAAATAGGGTAGAGAAGGTAAATCTGGAACAGTTACTTCAAATTAAACCTATAAAAAGGACTGATGTCAGCACATTCTTCTTCACAAAGGGTGACCAACATGTGAAATAGATTTCCAGGTAGTGGTGTGTGGACCCATTTAACCGTTGGGTGGGGGGGCGGGGGAAATTGCTGGTTCTTTCTGAATGGATGAGCAAAGATGTGCTGAATGGCCTTCCTCTCCTTAGAGCAGAGAAAGTTAAGGAGAGATTTAATAGAGGTGCTCAAAATCATGAAGAGTTTTGATAGCGTAAAGAAGATTAAACTGTTTCCAGTGGCAGGAGGGTCGGTAACCAGAGGACACAGATTGAAGAGAATTGACAAAAGAGCCAGAGGGGGAGATGAGGAGAATTTTTTTTTTTTTAATGCAGTGAGTTGTTATGATCTGAAATTCGCTGCCTGAAAGGGTGGTGGAAGCAGATTCAATAATAACTTTCAAAAGTGAATTGGATAAATACTTGAAGGGGAGAAATTTGCAGGGCTATGGGGAAAGGGACTAATTGGATAGCTCTTTCAAAGAACCGGCACAGGCACGATGGGCCGAACGGCCTCCTTCTGTGCTGTATCATCCTATGGTTATCTATCTTGTGACAAAAGTGCAACTCAGAGCTATTTCATGGGACGGGAAGGGAAGGGTCCAAACTCCTTCTGTGCCTCCCTCCAATGACACATCTAAGTCCGTAAACTCATTGCGTGTGAAAATTGCAGGCAGGTTGGAACTCAATTACTCTACGCCATGGGGCTGCCCGTTAAACTATGCGGTTGCAACATGAAGCAGTAAAGTTTACAGCTGCCCATTCTGCTTTTCATTAGTCATCAGCACAAAGACTGAAACATGACACATCCATGTCTAACAACTGATTCGTTTCCTCCCTGTCTTCTCCACCACAAACACCCGGGGAGTGTAAAAGAGTGAGATTACAGTGCTCTTGCACCTTCTATTTCACGTACAAAAATTGTTAGCAAGAAGGTAGAAAACGTTTTATTAAAACAAAAAAAAATCAACAGATGGCTGTCCCTATATATAACTAGAGAATACAGCGTTTTGATCACACATTACCCATCCCACACAAACATGCACAATATTCTCCAACCAGGAGGGGCCACAAGCAACCTGCTCCCCATGCTTCTGCCGAGACACAATGAGAACAACCCAATTGACTCAGCGTCTCTCTCAAAGTTTCTTACCTCATGCCTCCTGTTTCTCCCCTCGCAGGTGATCAGGAGTCCAGCAAAAGCAAAGTTCAGGGAGTCCCAAATCCTTTAAATGTTACCAGCTCCGCGATACATTTCAACAGCAGCTTTTCCATGTGTGTAAGCTGGATACCAAACGCGAAACAGACCAGGTGGGGCTCACAGGTTCTGGTCCAGCCTGAGTTTAAACTCATCAAGCTCAAATTATTCTGAACCCCACCTAGACTTCCTCAAAAGATACCACACCCACAAACCTTCACTTCACACATCTAGAATCCTATGCTAGAGAACCTAAACCCAACCCCTGCCAAATGAACTCCAAAATACGCCCTGAATTGCTGCCATTGTTCCCTCCCCCCCTACAATTGGATATTCTACGATTGGTCCCACCTCCACCCCCAAGGGTGACACCCACATTCCTAAACAATCACCAGCTCTTTTTCTCTCGTTCACCTGTGTCATACAGGCTAAACAAAGGGGTTCATAGCATCCTTCAGGTCCTTTAGTGTCAATGCACCTGAGGACAAAAGAAAAATCACTGGCTGCTTGTGCTCATGGGGTGTGTGTGTGTGTGTTTTCCCCACCCAATCTCTTTCCTTCCCGCCCCCACCCCCCCAAATTACCTTATGTAACCAGCAAAGGACAGCACTCCACCAAGACTGATAGAACAAACACTGTGCAAAGCCGACAACTGTACCAGCACAGAGGTGGGACACAGGGTTGATTCACTGGCCAGGTTGAGCTTCAAACACAGACTAATGCACAAAGGCTCAATGCAAAGGAGGGAGGGGGGACAGCAATGCATTTCAGAGTCCCAGCTACACCTCGGATTGTACCAGTCATCAAGAACTCAAATTCTAAAGCAGCCTCTGAATCCCCAGCTAGCTTGGCTGCACCTTACACTTGGCTGAGGAGGCCCAAGGTCTCCCTGAATAAAGTACTCTCTTCCTCCTCCCCACTCGCCTTGCTTTCAAACAAGAAATCCACACAATAAGATGACAATAATCCTATCACCACCCAGTGCAATCTTAAAACTTAAATTCCAAAGAATTTAGAATTTTAAAAAAAAGTAGATTTCAGAACACCAACACAAACTTTGATCCTGCAGATTAATGTTTCCTTTTAAAGAGAAAGCTGCTTGTTACAGGAACTAAGGCCTACCTCTTCCCAAATTCAGCACCGAGAACCCTTTTTAAAAAAATATATAAAAAGGAGCACTGCTTTCACAAAGTGCTTTGACGGAAGAAAATTTAATGCAAACAGAGGGGGGAGAGAAAGAGAGAGAGAGAGAAAAAAAAGAGGGAGAAGGAGGGACAGAAAGAGATCAGAAAACACCACACATCATTCCCATCAATTTGCTGCATTTTAAATGTAAATTATATTGTGCATTTATAAACAGGGGAGAATCCCCCAACCCCTTAAAGCCAGCACTGGAGGTTTTAGGGGGAAAAAAACTCCAAAAATGACACTGCATTTGAACTTAATCCAAAAAAAAGCTCCAAATAGATCAAACTCTGACAGCTGTAAAATAGCCACTCTTTTTTTTAAGAAAAAGTAACAAAATATAAAGCCAGCCCCTCCCCTTTAAGAGCCCTCCGCGCTTGCGCACTGCAGCGTCAGGGCTACTATGTCAACAATGAAGAGCCTTTAAGTACAGCTGCCTTGTACACACACACATATACATACATATATATATATATCTATCTACACACAGACGAAAAAATTCCTCAGCATGGGAGTATTTCCAGCAAATTTTTAACAGATTAGTACAAAACATGGGAATAACCTGGTTGTTACCTGTAAAAAGACCATGGGTTGAGAGCCCTTATTGCTCCTGAGGTTTGTGAGTGGGGGAAGGGGGGCGGGGAGGGGGGTTGCTTGTCAGTGTATCTCCCAGTAATCCCCCGACATTGTTACACCATCTCCCAGAGAGAGAGAGAGAGGCTGACACACTCCACACTCCCTCTCTCCACAATCTCCAAACAGCTGCAAGGAGGGGAGCCTCAGCAAGCAACTCATCCCATCCCAAGGAGCAGAGAGATTGGAGATAGGGGAGGAGGGGAGGGGGGTGCTGGACAGAGACTCAACTCCCAGAACACCATCCCAGACCTTATAGCAACAAGTGCGATGCAGCACGTGAATTAAAACTCTTAATGCATCGTTCTGAGGCTGTGCGATTGGTTTGTACAGTCCCACACCAGTTCAATCATTTATTACAAAAAAACAACATCCTCCCCCCTTTCATTAGGTTGGTTCAGTCCAGATTCCATTGAACAGCTGCGGACTGGGACTATACCACTGTCGATCTCGGAAAAGGGGAGGGAGGTCTACATGAATTGCAATTTTTTTTTTTTAGTTTCCAGCATTAAAAACCACCCTCACGACGATAAGTTTTGACTTGCATTTACGTATTTTCACTTACAAGTAAAGTGCTGCTAAAAAAAAAACCACAAATGGCTTCGGAAGAATGAAGTCGCGTTTTACGGCAATGCTAAACCCCTGGTTCCCAGGTCTTGGTTGCGCTGAGATGCCATCAAACCTTCCTTTTCCGTCGCTGCGCAGGCGCGGGCGCGCTGCCCGCTGGGAATTGTAGTTCTCTGCCCGGGGGGGGCACGGAGCAGGGTTGGGGGAGGGAAATGAGACAAAGGAGAGACTACAAATCCCAGGGTGCACCACGGGCCAGAGCCCCCGCTTCGCCCGCAGCTTGCTGATTGACACAAGGCACAATCCATAAAAGCAGGGATGAGGTCACTGCAGCTCGTTCAGAATCACAGGAGGCGGCCGCTCGGCCCTTCGCGCCTGTGCCGGCCCTTTGAAAGAAACTGGCCGATTTAGTCCCACACCCCAGCAACCCTGCAAAATACGTCCAGTGCTTTTTGAAAGTTCCAATGCCCTTTCAGGTAGTGCGATCCACATCTGGACAACCCTGTGTTGTGAAAAAAATTTCCCCTCTAATTCTTTTGCCAATTATTTTAAATCTATGACCTCTGGTTACCGACCCACTTGCCAGAGGAAATAGTTTCTCCCTTTTGAAAGTTCAAAACTGTACTCCTCTATACCCAAGTCCAGGTGATTTATCTCTACTGACTATCCGAATACTGACCCCTGGGGACCCCACTGCATACTTCTCTCCAGTCAGAAAAACATCCGTTCACTCTGCCTCCTAGCTCTCAGCCAATTATGCACCTAAGATACCACAGTCCCTTTTATCCCATATGCTTTTATTTTCCGAATAAGTCTACAATGTGGTAGTTTATCAAATTCTTAAAAGAAAAGGGAAAAATCTTAAAAGGGAGGTTAAACCCGCACCGGATTAAGGCAAATTAAACCCAGAAATGGAAGCTAATTCTGTGCTTGCAAGCCACAATTTACTGAGAACATCACATCATCCACTCTGATGCCATGTTTTTTGTTTATATTAGCATCAGCAATCAGGGGGTCTTATTTGGGGTAGAAGGGTTGCTGCCTTTTGCCAAAGGATTGGTATGTGGGGTGGGTAAAGATTATAGCTTATGTGCTGATGTTTTGCCAGTCATGAAAATCAATTTAAAGGCTTAGCACGCTTAATAATTAATGCCTGCACGTCATAAGGACAGACATGTTAAAAGAAAACAAGACTTTTGGTGTTCACGTTAAAATTTAGAAAGTTCCAGACAGTCTCCTCAAAATTCGGACTGTCCTGTTCAAAACTGGACAGGGTAATGGCTTAATTTGGGATAGGGGGTACAGGAGAGGGAGAAATAGCAAGACAGACCGCAAAATCATCGATACGAGCAGAGCTGCGTTTAGTTTGACTACATAATAGTCACCGCACTTCAAAAAGTAAATTCATTGTCAAGTGTTTTGACATGTTTGGAGCTGATCGGGTGCTATATAAATGCAAATATTTATTACACTTAGACAGATTACAAACCCACCAATCAAACAGAGCTGGGTTTAGTTTACACTATACAGCGAGACAGGGAACAGGTCAATTTTTCCCCCTTTCTAGATCAGGGTATCTCATCAAAACTCTGGAGTTGGGGTGAATCGGACACCGGCTGAGCCCATACAGCTACTAACCATGCAACAAGAGCCCCTGCTTGTTGTTACTTCCTTCTGCTAACATAACTTGTACATTAAGAGCTATCACCTCCTGCAGTCTTCATTTTGAAACATTTACCTGCCTACAAGTAGGTTGAACGCAGTTGTTCAGTCTCTGGGTTGTACTGGCGTTTGTAAAGTGCCCTCACTTCACTCCCTTGATTGGTGATGCTGTTGGCCCTTTCTTGATTGAATTACAGTGTTCTACCTGCAAGATATGACGTTTCCCACTATCAGACAAGATTAAGTTACACCATACACTTGTGAATCAGTTTCATTATTCTTCCACTCCATCACTTTCTGCATTTACCTCCCTCCATCTTTTAATACTAAGATTTTCTACCCACCCCTCCAAAGGTCCTGACTTTTACCAGAGTACAATTTCCAACACCACCCCTCCTCTCACATACCTCACCCAAATAACCATGTGTGAACCTGGACAGTGAGTGTCGGCAGGATATGGGGGGGGAGGGGGTCACCGCTGACCGGATCCTATCCTCGCCTGATGTCCACACACAAGCACTTTTCAGCAGAAGTCACTGGATGGCGATCAGGAGCAGATAATGTAACTTTTCCTTTGGATGCTGACTGACTTGCTGTATGTTTACAGCGATTTTTGTTTTTGAGTCATCAATTTATTTGTTTTAGGAAAAAGTACAGCGCGGTGACAGAACACTGAAACTACATCATAAACTATTTTCTTTAATGGCATCAAGCAAATACACTGACGCAGGCAAGTATAAAAACCCTAGAAAAATCTGACAAGTATAGATTTTGGTAGCGATGTAAAGTACTAGATCAACAAATCTATTCGATAAATTACATGCAAGGCCGCTGGTTTTCACTGAAAAATGGGCAACTTCATGAACACAATCCCCAAAACACTGTCTCATGTAACAGAAGCTGAATGTGACAAATTCAGTCAGGGTAAGCTAGTGACCCTGATTATAAGGTCCAGTGTTTCAAGCCTCAGTGTTTTAGGTACTTGACTAATGCAGTGCATTGGAGTAATTGCTCTTAGCAAGCATGTTACGCCACAGTGTGGCAGGAGATGGAAGCTCCCTTGGAGAACTTCCCACAGAATCAATTAAAAACAAACAGCCTGGCTGTGAGGGGGAACGACAGCAAATGGAAATGACGAGCATCCCTGGAGGGTTAGATGATTCAAAGGCCAAATAAATCCAGGTTGCTCTCAGACTTCTGTTACAGCAGCACAGACGGAGGCAGGTGCACAGCTGTTTTGTTCAAATTCAGAAACCTAGGTAAGACGGATAAAGCCCAGGGATACAGGATATCAATGGTCAAAGTGGAGACGAGATAAATTAGGAAGCAGTGCTTGGTTAGTGCTAGGGTAGCCAGCATGGCAACCAGTTTCGGATTCACAAAAGGTCGGAGCTCTAGGTGATGCTAAGCTTAAATTTTCAAAGTTCATAGGTCGTAGATCAGAGGGCTGATGTAGGTTGCTTGGGGGGGGGGCGGTCCAGAGATCTCATATATTAGAAAATACCTTGCCCGTCTTTTATTGTGTTAGGGAACCTGAAAATAAATTTAAATTAAAAGCAAATCGCTCCATGAATGCTCAGCAAGTTTATACCGTGACTAACAAACTTACTGGACAAGATGCTCAAACTGGAGGTTGAATTAGAAGGTTGGTTCTTTCACAGTTAATACTTTTGTTAATATTGGTGTCATAGTGCAGACAACGCTGAAACTGTATCATCAAGAATGACGAACTAGAAAAATAAATGAAACAAAAAGAGTTTTGTTTTCTGCACAATTAAGCTGAGAATGTACGGGTGAAAAGTTTATGCAGATAAAGTGAACTTGACAGTTACAATTTCTTCATGTCTCAACTAGCTGAATTGTCTCTTTTAAAAAAAACAATGTATTTGCTTGCTAATGCTAGTCAGGCTGCCTTAAGTGATGTTCAATTGTAGTAGCTTAAGATATTAAAATTTGAACAACTTTCACCTAAAGGAAGTTTTTAAAAGAAGAAAGGAGATCTTATAGGCTTTAATAGCATAATGAAGATTTTGGGAGGGCCTGAGAGAAAAATAAGTGGGAAGACCGTCAGGAATGAAAGCCGAATCTGTGTATTATTGAAACTAACTCAACTGCTCAATATTGCTGCTAATCTGTGATTAAGTGAAAGGGATCATCATTTTTACAATTGAAAATAAAAATTAGGGACTTAACCTGAAATGCTACTTTGAACTCTGATACATATGCGCTAAAGGGTTTGAAATTGAATCTTAATACTGTAATACTATGTTAAATCCACCTAATGATGTGATAATGTGAGATATTGATTTTGTTGATTTATGGTGAGGATTGGTTATTTTACCAATACTGAACTTTACTATCGCTAGTAACCATAGGATTACTGATGTAGTTAAGTGAGGTTATTGTTAGTGAGTAAACTGAGTGTTGTGTCAAGTTCCTGAGGTCATCCAAGAGTTAATATTAAATGCTTTACTCTTGCATTATACATGTGTTTAATGGGAGTGTTTGATGGGACAGTGTAGAGGGAGCTTTACTCTGTATCTATCCCTGTACCTGCCCTGGGAGTGTTTGATGGGACAGTGCAGAGGGAGCTTTACTCTGTATCTAACCCTGTACCTGCCCTGGGAGTGTTTGATGGGACAGTGTAGAGGGAGCTTTACTCTGTATCTATCCCTGTACCTGCCCTGGGAGTGTTTGATGGGACAGTGTAGAGGGAGCTTTACTCTGTATCTAACCCTGTACCTGCCCTGGGAGTGTTTGATGGGACAGTGTCGAGGGAGCTTTACTCTGTATCTAACCCTGTACCTGCCCTGGGAGTGTTTGATGGGACAGCAGATCACTTAAAATTAAAAGTGTTCCATTTCCCTGCTCTTATATTTCTTACCTTGATGAGTAGAAAAATAAGTTTTAAAAATAAATGTAAGAAAGCTAAACGGAACCTTGCTCACTGTTAAATGAAGGAAGTGATATTGTTGCACACAATTAGCAGCCTAGAGATGGCACAGTACAGTTAGAACACTTAATTTTCACCTCTGGGAACTGTGTTGGAATCCATCCCAGATTGATGGGATGAAAGTCAGCCTCTCACAGTTATATACCTCTTAAGTGAACGCAAAAAAAAATCCTAAACCAGTTCCTAGTGAAAGCGTCGCCACAGCATGAACATCCCATAACTATCAGCTTCACTGAGAAAGACCGCAAGGAAGTCTGAGGTGTGACATTTCTATTCGTGCAGTCAGGAAGATCACATGATTAATATATAGATAGATAGAATATATATATATATATATATATAAAGATGGGGAAAGCATCCGGCGGCCCTCTTACTTGCTTTACCCTAAAGGGAAAACCTTACAGTTCATCACATCATCCAACCTCTACTTAAATAATTACATAGAATTACATAGAATGTACAGCACAGAAACAGGCCATTCGGCCTTACTGGTCCATGCATGTGTTTATGCTCCACACGAGCTTCCTCCCACCTCTCTTCATCTCATCCTATCAGCATATCCATCTATTCCTTTCTCCCTCATGTGTTTATCCAGCTTCCCCTTAAATGCATCTCTGTTATTCACCTCAACTACTCCTTGCAGTAGCGAGTTCCACATTCTCACCACTCTCTGGGTAAAGAAGTTTCTCCTGAATTCCCTATTGCATTTATTAGTGACTATCTTATATTTATGGCCCCTAGTTTTGGTCTCCCCCACAAGTGGAAACAGATTCTCTCTATCTACCCTATCAAACCCCCTTCATAATCTTAAGGACCTCTATCAGGTCATCCCTCAGCCTTCTCTTTTCTAGAGAAAAGAGCCCCAGCCTATTCAACTTTTCGTGATAGTTATAACCTCTCAGTTCTGGTATCATCCTAGTGAATCTTTTTTGTAATAAATGTTTTCACCTCCACTATCCTGCCTGGAAGCTCAATGTATGTTTTGATCACCTCTGTGCCATGAAATTCTTCCTGATCAATCCCAGATTTGCCTTTCACCAGTTTGAACCTGTGCACCCTTGTCCTACTGTCACAGCTTACCATGAAGTGGTGTTCTGGATTTACCTGTTCTATATACTCTAGTTTAATATATCTTATGGACATCTATTAGGCCCCCCTCTCAGCTTTAAAGGCTTTTGATGTGTGAGATTTCTTCAATGTCGCTCAATTCCCCCATTGCCTTCAGAGTGGGAATGTTTCCGCTGTTAGAACATATAAAAGCACAGAATGAGAAAACTGTATTTTGCCCATTAAACCCAGTCCTTCCACAGACCGTACAGGCATGGATTCTACCCCACCCTTAGGGATGGGCAATAAATGCCTGCCTCGCCAGTGACGCCCACATCCCATGAACGAATAAAAAAAAACCTGTTTAATGCCCCGGGGAAAAGTTCTGTATGAATATTCTCTGATCCCTAAGCGCAATGCAGCAAAGCTTCAGAATATTCAACCATGCTCACAGTTCCATCAATCAACTATGGCCTCTGGCCTGCACAGACAATACCATGCCTCCACCCCATGCACAAGACAGGGATTAAGACACGGTTATAATAGCTTTTCTTCTGTACGTAACTTACATTACGCCTGAGCTGGTAGAAAGTTTGTGTTGTTACAATTTAAGGACCATCTGCTACCATTGCAATGTGCAGATCCTTTACAACAACCATTTTACATCGTTTGCCCGGAGTTGTATTGCTGTAGTAACAACTCTGTGCCATATGTATTATAAAATGAAAACAGCAGGTCCATCACTATCTGTAAAGACAAAAAACAGGTTCGTGTTTTGGGTTTCGACCGTATCAGTGACAAGGCATGACGAAGGCTGGGAACAGGTGGCCATTCAGCCCCTCAAGCCTATTCCGCCATTCAATTAGATCATGGCTGATCTGTACCTCGACTCCATTTATCTACTTTTGATCTAAATCCCGTGATACCCTATCTATCTATCTCAGTCCTGAAAGCTCCAATTGACCCCCAGCAGACACAGCTTTTTGGGGAAGAGAGTTCCAGATTTCCACTCCCCTTTGTGTGTAAAAATGCTTCCTGATTTTGCTCCTGAATGACCTGGCTCTAATTTTAAGGTTATTTTCCCTTGTTCTGGATTCCCCCACCAGAGGAAATAGTTTCTTTCGATCTACCCTATCGAATCCTTTTAACATTTTAAACTCCTCGATTAGATCTCCTGGAACAATGACCTGCCTTTTCTCTTTCACATGCTGGAAACATGCTGTTCTTTTTTTAGAATTTCTGCCATGGGTAGTAAGCTCTGGAAAGAGGAGATCACCCCCTCGTCTGGCAGAGACCTGGTATTGCTCCACTCGCACAACATTTTTCCCATGATGTAGAGATGCCGGTGATGGACTGGGGTGGACAAATGTAAGGACTTGCACAACACCAGGTTATAGTCTATAACCTGGTGTTGTGCAAGTCCTTACAACATTTTTCAGTTCTGCTCTGTCAGATGACTTCTACTGAACGCAACCAGAGCAGTATTCCCATACTACGGGCAGTCCCTCCCATAGCCAGTTCTCTGGCTTTTCCCCTCACCCCTTTTGACACAGTGACAGCGGCTTCCACCAAAAATCACTCTGAATGTGTCAGCTTGCCTCAGAGGCTGCACTCTCGCCTCAGAGGCAGAAGGTTGTGGGTTCAAGTCCCACTTCAGAGACTTGAGCACAAATCAGGGCTGATACATCCGGTCCAGTAGTGAAGGAGTGCCGCGCTGTCGGAGGGGCCGCGCTGAGGGAGCGCCGCGCTGTCGGAGGGGCTGCGCTGTGGGAGGGGCCGCGCTGTCGGAGGGGCCGCGCTGTCGGAGGGGCCGCGCTGTCGGAGGGGCCGCGCTGTCGGAGGGGCCGCGCTGTCGGAGGGGCCGCGCTGTCGGAGGGGCCGCGCTGTCGGAGGGGACTTTAAACCAAGGCCCCGTCTGCCCTCTCAAGTGGATATAAAAGATCCTACGGCATTATTTCGAGGAAGAGCAGGGGAATTCTCCCCGGGGTCCTGGGGCCAATATTTATCCCTCAACCAACATCACTAAAAACAGATGATCTGGTCATTATCACATTGCTGTTTGTGGGATCTTGCTGTGCGCAAATTGGCTGCTCCGTTTCCTTCATTATAACAGTGGCCACACTTCAAAAATACTTAATTGGCTGTAAAGCGCTTTGGGACATCCTGAGGTCACGAAAGGCGCTAAAGAAATGCAAGTCCTTTCATTCTTTGCAGACCCATTAAATCCAAACAGGACAAACCAGTGAGGAGGAAATGTACAAGCACAAATCGAACTGAATTGCCTGGGGTTCGTGCAATGGAAATAGCCCACGGGCTGTAGTACGGACAATCCCTGGCTTAATGGATTCCAGAGTCAAATCAGCACCGGGCCTGACCCCAGAGCAATGCTGGCATTTTCACATCAATATGCACCTGAAACACAGTCCAAAATGGCAGTATAACTGCAGTCTTTGATTTCGTGCTATACATCAGGTAGACATCCCAGAACTTTTGCATGTTATACAAAAATCTTCCAGCTAACAGGAACAATATCCATAAAGGGCTAATACCTTAAGGGGAAATTAAAAAAGCACATTTGGCAAATCTTTCCTCTATAGATGCCAAAGCACAAAACTACATGGTGTGAAACACATCATCACATTCATCATGGCACGACAATGCTTTAGTAGTAAGTGGCCCACGCCCAGTGTGGTACTGAGCTCCACGGACCAGGAAGGTTGCAGGTACCATTCCCACTCTGGGCTGAGTTAGCTGGTCTCAGCCACGGCGGGCGAGAGGGATTAATTCTACAATAGTCTCAGGGAGCTATGCTTTCCTGCTCCTTATCACAGTCCAGTGATCCCTGCTGGAAAAGTGTGGGTGTGTGGGGTGGGGGGGGAAGCAAGGACAGAATCAGGCTCTGCTGTGATGGCCTCCATGGCCGAATATCCGTCTGATACCAACCGTCACAACTGGTTACTCCGATCAGGTACTGGAAGGCAGCCAGCATCTGTGCCACCCCATATCCCAGAGCCAGTGCCCTAAAGGGGAGTAAATTTGGAGTGGGGATAAAAAAGAGTGCGGCCAGTTGATGAAGACTGTGCTGAAGATTAAGGCATGTTATCTTCACCATCCTCCATTTTCTGTGGTAAAATATCTTCTTACATTTGTTATTTCCTGTACTTTTCTTCCACTGCTTCCAAGTAAGCTGCTTTAGTGCTCTAGGAAAAGCCTTTCGTTCCTCCTCCCCAATCTTCTGTCGCCATCTCAAAATGGCGACCGGTTCGGTTGGTCCCGACGGCACGCGCCTCGTTGGGGGGGGGGGGGGAGAGGAGGGGGAAAAAGGCGCCAACTCCAAGAGCCCGCCCCCTTTCCGCAATACCAAACTCCCATTGGTCCGCACGCCCTAAAACCTCATCGGGAGGAAAGCGCCCGCCCACCCGACCGTGATGGACAGGCGGCTGCTTCGTCCCATTGGACAGGGCGGGCACAGAGCGGCGCTGCCGATTGGTCACTGCTTCTGTCCATCACAGACGGACGGGCTGAGGCGGTCCGCCATTTGCATGGAGCTGAGAGGAAGGACCAACTAGTTTCATCCCTTTCATGGGTGTTTTTCCCCCCCTCCTCCTCCCAGATCCATTGCATGCTCTCAATGGAAGGAGCTAGTTGCCTTTCCCTGTACTCCTCACAGCATTGATAAAGCGCCTTTAACAGCCCAAGGATCTTCATCAAAATGGACGCCAAGCCAAAGGAAGGTGACCTGGAGTTGCTCAAAGAAGTGGGCTTTAAGGAGCTTCTTAAAGGAGGAGAGATAGGAGGCTCTTCGAAAATTACAGAATGAGTCAGTCAGACAAAATAAGCCAGTGGCCGGAACAATGGAATTCGATGCAGACTGTGTGTAAAGGAAGGAAAAATGAGCAAAGCATGTGCCCCATGTCTGGTGCCGAAATAGCAAAGGACGAGGTGAAAAGAGACCCAAGAGCCTTAGTGGACTGAATGCTCAACGTGTCCGACCAATGCACAGCAGCAATCAACAAATTCACTGGGGTGGTGAACATCCATAGTCAAAGCAGTACAACAATGATCGAACTGTACAATGCTGTATTCAGACCCCACCTTGAATATGGTGTCCAATTCTGACATTTAAGCGCTGGAGGTAGCGCGAAGAGGTATGAGGCTGATCAATAATAACAACAACTTGCATTTATATAGCGCCTTCAACTTCCCAGTCGTAAAACTTCCCAAAGCGCTTCACAGGAGCGATTATCAAACAAAAATTTGACACCGAGCCACATAAGGAGATATTAGGACAGGTGACCAAAAGCTTGGTCAAAGAGTTGGTTTTAAGAAGGGTCTTAAAGGAGGAGAGAGAGGTAGAGATGTTTAGGGAGGGAATTCCAGAGTTTAGGGCCGAGGCAGCTGAAGGCACGGCCGCCAATGGTGGAGAGATGGAAATCGGGGCATGCACAAGAGGCCAGAATTGGAGGAGCGCACAGATCTCGGAGAGTTCCTGAGTTTTGGGAACAGACAGGAGAAAACCTTGCTTTTCAGCCTTGAAAGGAGGTCTCTGAGAGGTGATTGAATAGAGGGATATAAGATAGAAAACAGTATGAGAAAAGGTAAATCCGGAATAGTTAAATAGCGTGCGTAGGACAAGAGGATACTGGTTCCCTTGAGATGAGGTGTTTTCCCTTTTGAACTCTTTTCACCTCCAGAGAATGAAGCAGATTGTACCATTACAGTAACTGCCTGGTATTATCCTCCTTACCTATCTTAGCCATGAAAAGCTCCTTGTACTGCCTAATCCCAACAACAGACATCTGTCTCCTCAAATTGCAGACTCGCTGTGTGGTAGGGGTTTTTGTTTGTCTGCGTGTGTAGTGAATGTTCATTTGTGACGAACCTTTTATCTAATGCATCAGTTGTACAGAGCCCTGGTCAGACCCCATTTATAGTGCTGCGTTCAGTTCTGGGCACCGCCTCTCAGGAAGGTTATATTGGCCATGGAGTGGGTGCAGCACAGGTTCACCAGAATGATACTGGAGCTTAGAAGGTTAATTTATGAGGACAGGTTGTGTGGACTAGACTTGTATTCCCTTGAGTATAGATGGTTGAGGGGTGATCCTATCAAGGTGCTTAAAATGTTAAAAGGATTCGATAGGGTAGTTACGGAGAAACTAATGCCTCTGGTGGGGGGGAATCAAAAACAAGGGGGCACAATAAAATTAGAGCCAGGCTGTTCAGGAGTGAAACCAGGAAGCAGTTTTTCACACAAAGGGGAGTGGAAATCTGGAACTCTCACCCCAAAAAGCTGTGTCTGCTGGGGGTCAGTTGGAGCTTTCAAGACTGATTTTTGTTGGGTAAAGGTATCAAGGGCAATGGAGCAAGGGCGGGCAAATGGAGTCGAGTTAAAGATCAGCCATGATCAAATTGAATGGCAGAGCAGGCTTGGCGGGCTGAATGGCTTCCTCCGAACAGGCTGAATTGCCTTCTGTTCCTGTGTAACAGGCTTGAGGGGCTGAATGGCCCCCTCCGAACAGGCTTGAGGGGCTGAATGGCCTCCTGTTGCTGTGTAAAGGTTCAAGGGGCTGAATGGCCTCCTGTTCCTGTGCAACAGGCTCGAGGGGCTGAATGGCCTCGTACTGCTCCTATGATGGAAGCTTGGACCGCGGTGGCCTACAGCTCAGTACCACACTGGGCGATGGATCTAATGGCTGAGCAATAATGGTAAGTTCTCGAATGTCCTTCCCTGGAGCAAGGAACAGTGCCGAACAATTCCTGTGACATTTACAAATAGTTAAAAGAAATTGCTTTCTCTGGCAGGGCCATTAATATTCATGCTGGATATTTCTCGATACAAGCTGTCCGTGAATCTATCTTTCTTTGATGTGTTATCTCTGACGAAGTGGGAAATTCGTCAGTGTGAACCTTTTCATTATTCAGGATTCATTTCCTGTGTTTTTTTAAACTCAAAATGATTCCTAAGCTATTTGTTTGACGGTGTCCTCAGCAGCGAGGCAGAAACACAGCATTGCATCATGTCACAACTGATTTAACATCAGTAGAGATACAGTCAGTAACACAGGGCGCTGGAGGGAGGGGTTATTGAGTGATAGTGTGAGGGAGAGGGATTAACATCAATAGAGATACAGTCAGTAACACAGGGCGCTGGGGGAGAGGGGTTACTGAGTGACAGTGTGAGGGAGAGGGATTAACATCAGTAGAGATACAGTCAGTAACACAGGGCGCTGGGGGGAGAGGGGTTACTGAGAGACAGTGTGAGGGAGAGGGAATAACATCAGTAGAGATACAGTCAGTAACACAGCGCTGGGGGAGAGGGGTTACTGAGTGACAGTGTGAGGGAGAGGGATTAACATCAGTAGAGATACAGTCAGTAACACAGGACGCTGGGGGGAGAGGGGTTACTGAGAGACAGTGTGAGGGAGAGGGATTAACATCAGTAGAGATACAGTCAGTAACACAGGGCGCTGGGGGAGAGGGGTTACTGAGAGACAGTGTGAGGGAGAGGGATTAACATCAATAGAGATACAGTCAGTAACACAGGGCGCTGGGGGAGAGGGGTTACTGAGTGACAGTGTGAGGGAGAGGGATTAACATCAGTAGAGATACAGTCAGTAACACAGGGCGCTGGGGGGAGAGGGGTTACTGAGAGACAGTGTGAGGGAGAGGGAATAACATCAGTAGAGATACAGTCAGTAACACAGGGCGCTGGGGGAGAGGGGTTACTGAGAGACAGTGTGAGGGAGAGGGATTAACATCAGTAGAGATACAGTCAGTAACACAGGGCGCTGGGGGAGAGGGGTTACTGAGAGACAGTGTGAGGGAGAGGGATTAACATCAGTAGAGATACAGTCAGTAACACAGGGCGCTGGGGGAGAGGGGTTACTGAGTGACAGTGTGAGGGAGAGGGATTAACATCAGTAGAGATACAGTCAGTAACACAGGGCGCTGGGGGAGAGGGGTTACTGAGTGACAGTGTGAGGGAGCAAGATGAACATCATCGAAAGGTTACAACACGGAAGGAGGCCATTCGGCCCATCGAGTCCGCGCTGGCTCTATGCAAGAGCAACCCAGCTAGTCGCAATCTCCCGCTCGATCCCCGTAGCCCTGCAAATGTTTTACTTTTCAAGTACTTATCCAGTTCCCTTTTGAAGGCCATGATTGAATCTGCCTCCACCACCCCCTCGGGCAGTGCATTCCAGATCCTAACCACTCGCTGCGTAAAAGAAAGTTTTTCCTCATGTCACCTTTGGTTCTTTTGCCAATCACCTTAAATCTATGTCCTCTGGTTCTTGACCCTTCCGCCAATGGGAACAGTTTCTCTCCACTTTGTCTAGACTCGTCATGATTTTGAATACCTCTATCAAATCTCTTCGCAACCTTCTCTGTTCCAAGGAGAACAACCCCAGCTTCTCCAGTCTATCCATGTAACTAAAGTCCCTCATCCCTGGAATCATTCTAGTAAATCTCTTCTGCACCCTCCCTAAGGCCTTCACATCTTTCCTAAAGTGCGGTGCCTAGAACTGGACACAATACTCCTGTATTGGCTGAACCAATTTTTTATAAAGGTTCATCTTGACTTTTGAACTCTATGCCTCTATTTATAAAGCCCAGGATCCCGTCTGCTTTTTTAACCGCTTTCTCAACCTGCCCTGTCACCTTCAACGATTTGTGTACATATACCCCCAGATCTCTCTGTTCCTGTACCCCCTTTTAGAATTGTGCCCTCTAGTTTATTCTGCCTCTCCTCGTTCTTCCTACCGAAATGGATCATATCGCATTTTTCTGCGTTAAATTTCATCTGCCACGTGTCTGCCCATGCCACCAGCCTGTCGATATCCTCTTGAAGTCTATCACTATCCTCCTCATTGTTCACTACACTTCCAAGTTTCATGTCATCTGCAAATTTTGAAATTGTGCCCAGTACACCCAAGTCCAAGTCATTAATGTATATCAAGAAAAGCAGTGGTCCCAGCACCGACCCCTGGGGAGCACCACTGTACACCTCCCTCCAGTCCGAAAAACAACCGTTCACCACTACTCTGTGTTTCGTGTCACTTAGCCAATTCTATATCCATGTTGCTACTGCCCCCTTTATTCCATGGCCGCAATCTTGATGATCAGCCTACCATGCGGTACGTTATCAAACGCCTTTTGAAAGCCCATATACACCACATCAACTGCTTTTGCCCTCATCTACCTTCTGACACCTCATCAAAAAATTCTATCAAGTTAGTTAATGAGTAGAGATACAGTCAGTAACACAAGGCGCTGGAGGGAGGGGTTACTGAGTGACAGTGTGAGGGAGAGGGATTAACATCAGTAGAGATACAGTCAGTAACACAGGGCGCTGGGGGAGAGGGGTTACTGAGTGACAGTGTGAGGGAGAGGGATTAACATCAGTAGAGATACAGTCAGTAACACAAGGCGCTGGAGGGAGGGGTTACTGAGAGACAGTGTGAGGGAGAGGGATTAACATCAGTAGAGATACAGTCAGTAACACAAGGCGCTGGAGGGAGGGGTTACTGAGAGACAGTGTGAGGGAGAGGGATTAACATCAGTAGAGATACAGTCAGTAACACAGGGCGCTGGAGGGAGAGGGGTTACTGAGAGACAGTGTGAGGGAGAGGGATTAACATCAGTAGAGATACAGTCAGTAACACAGGGCGCTGGGGGGAGAGGGGTTACTGAGAGACAGTGTGAGGGAGAGGGATTAACATCAGTAGAGATACAGTCAGTAACACAGGGCACTGGGGGGAGAGGGGTTACTGAGTGACAGTGTGAGGGAGAGGGATTAACATCAGTAGAGATACAGTCAGTAACACAGGGCGCTGGGGGGAGAGGGGTTACTGAGTGACAGTGTGAGGGAGAGGGATTAACATCAGTAGACATACAGTCAGTAACACAGGGCGCTGGGGGAGAGGGGTTACTGAGAGACAGTGTGAGGGAGGGGGATTAACATCAGTAGAGATACAGTCAGTAACACAGGGCGCTGGGGGGAGAGGGGTTACTGAGTGACAGTGTGAGGGAGGGGGATTAACATCAGTGGAGATACAGTCAGTAACACAGGGCGCTGGGGGAGAGGGGTTACTGAGTGACAGTGTGAGGGAGAGGGATTAACATCAGTAGAGATACAGTCAGTAACACAGGGCGCTGGGGGGAGAGGGGTTACTGAGTGACAGTGTGAGGGAGAGGGATTAACATCAGTAGAGATACAGTCAGTAACACAGGGCGCTGGGGGGAGAGGGGTTACTGAGAGACAGTGTGAGGGAGAGGGATTAACATCAGTAGAGATACAGTCAGTAACACAGGGCGCTGGGGGAGAGGGGTTACTGAGTGACAGTGTGAGGGAGAGGGATTAACATCAGTAGAGATACAGTCAGTAACACAGGGCGCTGGGGGAGAGGGGTTACTGAGTGACAGTGTGAGGGAGAGGGATTAACATCAGTAGAGATACAGTCAGTAACACAGGGCGCTGGGGGAGAGGGGTTACTGAGTGACAGTGTGAGGGAGAGGGATTAACATCAGTAGAGATACAGTCAGTAACACAGGGCGCTGGGGGAGAGGGGTTACTGAGTGACAGTGTGAGGGAGAGAGATTAACATCAGTAGAGATACAGTCAGTAACACAGGGCGCTGGGGGGAGAGGGGTTACTGAGTGACAGTGTGAGGGAGAGGGATTAACATCAGTAGAGATACAGTCAGTAACACAGGGTGCTGGGGGGAGAGGGGTTACTGAGTGACAGTGTGAGGGTCCTGCTCTTGATCACTGTGCAGTGATTTCTGTTGGAATGTGTGTGTGAGAGAGAGTGTGTGTGTGTGAACGGTGAGGATGAGATCTGGTTCAGTTGCGATACACGTACACTTTGCACCGATGCTCCCTGCATAATGATCAGAAACAGGAACACTGGCTGATTGTTCCCCCCCCCCCCCACTCTGTCTCTTCCTTCCCTTACACCAGAATCACCGGGGCCAACTGCAGGTCCTCCAAGTTAATGATGTACTAATTCTCTTCATAACTGAACCTCCCACTTGCTCATAATTCATGTTGTTGGCGACAGTTTTCATGCAGCCGTCGGTGGAAGTGGTATGATGACGCGTATAATCTCTGCCGTTTTAACTGCTTGTGCTTAACTTCAATTGGCTGCTAGCTTTTGAAAAGCTCTGGTGGCTGTGAGCTGGTCTGCGAGAGAGAGGTTCAAATCTGAACAAGCACTCGATAACTGGGATTTAGAAATTGTTAAGCCAAGCTCTTCCTTCAAAGGACAGCTGAAAGGGAAAATTCATTTGGAAGTAAAGGGCCAGAATCTGACAACCTTTCTTTTTATTTCTATTTGTAAAACATGAATTGAGAGTTTGTTTAATGCTAGCTAGAGTCAGGTTGCACTCAAAAGGCGAGGGAGATTGAGAAACTTGAGAAACTGGCTTCTGACCTTTGTGCTTTCAGGAATTTTTTTTTACTGAAGAAAGAACTTGCATTTCAGGACGTCCTGAAGCGTTTTACAGCCAGTGAAGTACTTCTGAAGTGTTGTAATGTAGTCACTGTTGTAATGTTGTAATGTAGGAAATGCGGCAGCCAATTTGCGCACAATTTGGTTGAGGGAAAAATATTCTTCCACTAGTGGCTGTGCGATCTTTACATCCACCTGAGAGGGAAGATGGGGTCTCGGTTTAATGTCTCATCCGAAAGGCAGCACCTCCAACAGTGCAGCGCTCCCTCAGTACTGCCCCTCCATTTCTGGCCTCTTGCGCATCCCCGATTCCCATCGCTCCACCATTGGCGGCCGTGCCCTCAGCTGCCTCGGCTCTAAGCTCTGGAATTCCCTCCCTAAACCTCTCCGCCTCTCTCTCATCCTTTAAGACTCCTTAAAAACTTACCTCTTTAACCAAGCTTCTGATCACCTGTCCTAATATTTCCTTATGTGGCTCGGTGTCAATTATTGACTGATTTACGCTCCTGTGCAGTGCCTTGGGATGTTTTTACTATGTTAAAGGTGCTGGGTAAATGCAAGTTGTATTAACTGCGAATTCGTTTATTAATTCAATTACAGATGATGTTCGTTCTGTATGCAGCAACTGCGACCGTCATCATCTATCTACTTGTCTTTAAGCTGATTCCATTCTTGGCCCAGGGCAACAGGTGGCTGGTTCTCCTGTGGCACGACTGGATCTACCTGCATCTGCGCGACTGGCTGACCCGCAGCTCCCAGCCGGAGCGGATGCTGAAGTACGTCCGAGAGATGGCGACCCGCGGTGACCCACAGAGCGTGGTGGACACCATCGACAGATTCTGCAACAGCGTCGAGTGGGCCATGAACATCGGTGATGAAAAGGGTAAGGTGACAACAACAAGCAGTTTGCATTTATACAGTGCCTTTAACGCTGGCGATCGGGAGAGACCGGGGCTTGGTGTGGGTGGGGGGTGCTCAGAGCCCGGCAATCGGGAGGGAGGGAGGGAAAGATCAGGGCTTGGCGGGGGAGGGTCGATCGCCCCCGATCGTCAGATGGCAGGCCAAAGGTTTGTTTGAGGGGCAGGGTGTGGGGGGGAGGGAGAGCACGTCTCCCGGTCCACGAGGAGTGCTCGAGAAAGCACTTACCTGCTGGAACCGGCTGCTCCTGCCTCCATTTTGCTGCTGGGTTTCCCGTGCCCTGAGAAACCTGATAGGCAACCGTTAAATTTAAAGCAGCCACTGTGGGAGCCTGATTTTAATATGATAATGAAGTGCCCCGCCTCTCAAAGACGCGACACAGGCACGCCGCGCATCGTACAAAACAGCGGCGGACGAGGACGCGGCATGTTGCTGACGCGTTCCCTGATTTATCACTTTTAACCCGTTTTCCCACCTGTCGGTGAGTGTTAATATCGACCCCTACGTGTCTCTTTCAGTCTGTCTTACTCACGCTCTCTGCATATTAAACACAAAGGGATTCAGTTAATCACTCATCTCATTTTTGAAATGACCAAGAGCTGGTGCGCCATTGAGCCGCTGAGGAACTCGAACGTCTCACATTAAGGGCGCTCAGTGACCGTCTGTCCAGTGCAAGCATGTTTATCCAAAGGGGGCACATTCCAATCCCACATCTCAATGTGTAACTAAAGCTTATTCAAACATTGCAGCCGCTTCAAGGCTGTTTCACCACAAGCAGAGGCGCAGCCGTGCGTAAGAGAAGTCGGGAGGGACTACGGCACTGAGCGGTCCCTGTGATTTGGGGAGGGGGGAGGTGCCAGAAGCTTCTCCGAGTCGGGGTGGTCCGTGATTCCATCTTTTTTTTAAGGGAGCTGTAACTCGCGCTAAAAAAATGTTGTCCCCCTTTCATCCACCCCTTTCCCAGTGGTTGAACCGCCTGGAAATAATGTTTATAACATAATAAATAGAAAGGAAAGAAATAACTTGCTTTTATACAGTTCCTTTCACCACCTCAGGACACCCAAAAGTGCTTTACAGCCAATGAAGTACTTTTTGAAGTGTAGTCACTGTTGAAACGCGGAAGATAATTTGCACACGGCAAGATCCCACAAACAGCAATGAGTTAATGACCTTTTTTTTTTAGTGATGTTGATTGAGGGATAAATATTGGCTCAGGACACCGGGGAGAACTCCCCCTGCTCTTCATCCAGTAGTGGCTGGGAAATGTTATGTTCATCTGAGAGGATAGACGGGGTCTCGGTTTGATGTTTCATCCAACAAACACCACCTCTGCCAGTGGAGCGCTCCCTCAGTACTGCCCCTCCGATGGGGCAGCGCTCCCTCAGTACTGCCCCTCCGACGGGGCGGCGCTCCCTCAGTACCGCCCCTCCGACGGTGCGGCGCTCCCTCAGTACCGCCCCTCCGACGGTGCGGCGCTCCCTCAGTACCGCCCCTCCGACAGTGTGGCGCTCCCTCAGTACTGACCCTCCGACAGTGCGGCGCTCCCTCAGTGCTGACCCTCCGACAGTGCGGCGCTCCCTCAGTACTGACCCTCCGACAGTGCGGCGCTCCCTCAGTACTGACCCTCCGACAGTGCGGCGCTCCCTCAGTACTGCCCCTCCGACAGTGCGACGCTCCCTCAGTACTGCCCCTCCGACGGGGCGGCGCTCCCTCAGTACTGCCCCTCCGTCGGGGCGGCGCTCCCTCAGTACCGCCCCTCCGACGGGGCGGCGCTCCCTCAGTACCGCCCCTCCGACGGTGCGGCGCTCCCTCAGTACCGCCCCTCCGACGGTGCGGCGCTCCCTCAGTACCGCCCCTCCGACGGTGCGGCGCTCCCTCAGTACCGCCCCTCCGACGGTGCGGCGCTCCCTCAGTACCGCCCCTCCGACGGTGCGGCGCTCCCTCAGTACCGCCCCTCCGACGGTGCGGCGCTCCCTCAGTACCGCCCCTCCGACGGTGCGGCGCTCCCTCAGTACCGCCCCTCCGACGGTGCGGCGCTCCCTCAGTACCGCCCCTCCGACGGTGCGGCGCTCCCTCAGTACCGCCCCTCCGACGGTGCGGCGCCCCCTGAGTACCGCCCCTCCGACGGTGCGGCGCTCCCTCAGTACCGCCCCTCCGACGGTGCGGCGCTCCCTCAGTACCGCCCCTCCGACGGTGCGGCGCTCCCTCAGTACCGCCCCTCCGACGGTGCGGCGCTCCCTCAGTACCGCCCCTCCGACGGTGCGGCGCTCCCTCAGTACCGCCCCTCCGACGGTGCGGCGCTCCCTCAGTACCGCCCCTCCGACGGTGCGGCGCCCCCTGAGTACCGCCCCTCCGACGGTGCGGCGCTCCCTCAGTACCGCCCCTCCAACGGGGCGGCGCCCCCTCAGTACTGCACTGGGAGTGTTTGCCTGGATTATGTGCTCGAATCTCTGGAGTGGTAGCTTGAACCCACAACTTGCTGACTCAGAGACGACAGTACTACCCACTGAGCCACAGCTGCCACCTTGTGTATTATATGTAACAGCACCAGTGTAATTGTAAAACAGCACTTCCTCCTGCTTATTGTGAGCACCCTCCTGAGGTATCGTGCTCGGCTTTTAAAAAGTGTTATTACAATTTCCTTCAAGGTTTGTTCCTGGATCAGACCGTGTTGGATGTGAACCCCGGGAACGTGTTGGAATTAGGCACGTACTGCGGCTACTCCGCCGTGCGCATCGCCAGGCTCCTCCGGCCTGGGGCTCGTCTTTACACTGTGGAGTTTAACGCCGACACCGCCAAGGTAGCGAAGGAGATTATCGCCCACGCTGGGGTGGAAGATAAGGTAAGAAGACAGGCTTTGCACCTCAACAACAACTCATGTCTATACAGCACCTTTAACATAGTGAAAACGTCCCAAGGCGCTTCACAGGAGGGTTATCAGACACCGAGCCACATAAAGAGATATTAGGACAGGTGACCAAAAGCCTGGTCAAAGAAATTGGTTTTAAGGTGTGTCTTAAAGGATGAGAGAGAGGCGGAGAGGTTTAGGGAGGGAATTTCAGAGCTTAGGGCCGAGGCAGCCGAGGCACGGCCGCCAATGGTGGAGCGACGGAAATCGGGGGATGGACAAGAGGCCAGAATTGGAGGAGCGCAGAGATCTGGGAGGGTCGTAGGGGCTGGAGGAGGTTACAGAGATAGGGAGGGGGGGCGAGTGCACGGACATCATGCGAGACGAAAATTTAGCAAAGATATGACGCCAGTGCAGTCCAATAGTCTGAGGACTCTCACAAGCACCTGTAGAACTGTAGCTCAGTGAGTGTCAATGCCTTCGGAATGGTGGGTGGAAGAAAATAAAAAATAATCTCCCTTCACCCCCGCCCCTGCAAAAATTGGTCAGTAATTTATCCCGTTTACATTGCAGGTGGAGCTTTTGGTGGGGTCGTCCTGGGACCTGATTCCGGAGCTCAGGAAAAAGTTTGACGTTGAGAAACTGGATTTTGTCTTCCTGGATCACTGGAAGGATAGCTATGTACCTGACACCAAACTCCTCGAGGTAACAGCAAGCATCTCCCTCTTAAAGGGAAAGAATAGGGTAGTCATGGCTCAGTGGGAGTCACTCTCACCTCCGACTTAGAAGATCATGGGTTCAAGCCCCACTCCAGGGATTTGAGCAGATAATCCAGGCCCACTATCCCAGTGCAGTACTGAGGGAGCGCCGCACTGTCGGAGGGGCAGCGCTGAGGGAGCGCCGCACTGTCGGAGGGGCAGCGCTGAGGGAGCGCCGCACTGTCGGAGGTGCTGTTTTTCGGTTGAGACGTTAAACCGAGGCCCCGTCTGCCCCTCTCAGGTGGATGTAAAAGATCCCACGGCCTCTATTTTGAAGAAGAGCAGGAGGGAGTTCTCCCCGGTGTCCTGGGGCCAATATTTATCTCTCAACCAACATCACTAAAAATAGATTATCTGGTCATTATCTCATCGCTGTTTGTGGGATCTTGCTGTGAGCAAATTGGCTGCTGCGTTTCCTACATTACATCAGTGACCACACTTCAAAAAAGTACTTCATTGTCTGTCAAGCGTTTTTGGGACATCCTGAGGTGCTGAAAGGCGCTGCAGAAATGCAAGTTCCTTCTTTTCTTCGAACTGAGTTGATGGTTTATTCCTAACCAGCAATTTAGATGCTTTCGGCGGTAGGTTTCCTGAGGCATGACCTCCACCTAAATGGCTTCTGAAATCCTCAGCTGCGTGAGTGTGAGGGAGGCCGCCTTTCACTGTGTGCCCACCCACGTTGCAGACCAGTCTCAGCGCCTTCGGGGGAGAGAGAGGGGAAAAATCTTCCTGGTTAATAAAATCGATGTTCCTCATTTCTTTAACCTCCCACCCCTCCCACACTGCAGACGTGCGACCTGCTTCGAAAAGGGACGGTCCTCCTGGCCGACAACGTGATTTGCCCGGGGGCCCCCGATTACCTGGAGTATGTCCGGCAGGACCCCCGGTACCGGAGCGAATACCACCCAGCCCACCTGGAGTACACCCGGGTCGAGGACGGTCTGGAGAAGTCAGTTTACCTGGGCTAACAGACTCTTTGGATCAGGCGAGGGTGAAGAGACCACATTGCCGGCTTGCTGCTAAGCTCTGCTGTGATCACGACCCACTTTATATAAAGAAATGCAAAGAATGCAATGTCCAGATTTTTTTTTAGCCAAATTTCTCCGTCCTCTCTCCTAAAGGCATTGATTGTTCCTGGGGTACAGTTCAACGGTTCAGCCATGGCTCAGTGGGTAGCACTCTTACCCTGACTCGGAACGTCATGGGTACGAGCCCCACTCCATCGGCTGGAGTACCTAATCCAGGCTAACACTCCCAGTGCAGTGCTGACAGAGCACTCCACTGTCGGAGGGTCAGTACTGACAGAGCACTCCACTGTCGGAGGGTCAGTACTGACAGAGCACTCCACTGTCGGAGGGGCAGTACTGAAGGAGCGCCACGCTGTCGGAGGGGCAGTGCCGAGGGGGCGCCACGCTGTCAGAGGGGCAGTGCTGAGGGGGCGCCACGCTGTCGGAGGGTCAGTACTGAGGGAGCGCCGCACTGTCGGAGGGTCAGTACTGAGGGAGCGCCGCACTGTCGGAGGGTCAGTACTGAGGGAGCGCCGCACTGTCGGAGGGTCAGTACTGAGGGAGCGCCGCACTGTCGGAGGGTCAGTACTGAGGGAGCGCCGCACTGTCGGAGGGTCAGTACTGAGGGAGCGCCGCACTGTCGGAGGGTCAGTACTGAGGGAGCGCCGCACTGTCGGAGGGTCAGTACTGAGGGAGCGCCGCACTGTCGGAGGGTCAGTACTGAGGGAGCGCCGCACTGTCGGAGGGTCAGTACTGAGGGAGCGCCGCACTGTCGGAGGGTCAGTACTGAGGGAGCGCCGCACTGTCGGAGGGTCAGTACTGAGGGAGCGCCGCACTGTCGGAGGGTCAGTACTGAGGGAGCGCCGCACTGTCGGAGGGTCAGTACTGAGGGAGCGCCGCACTGTCGGAGGGTCAGTACTGAGGGAGCGCCGCACTGTCGGAGGGTCAGTACTGAGGGAGCGCCGCACTGTCGGAGGGTCAGGACTGAGGGAGCGCCGCACTGTCGGAGGGTCAGTACTGAGGGAGCGCCGCACTGTCGGAGGGTCAGTACTGAGGGAGCGCCGCACTGTCGGAGGGTCAGTCCTGAGGGAGCGCCGCACTGTCGGAGGGTCAGTACTGAGGGAGCGCCGCACTGTCGGAGGGTCAGTACTGAGGGAGCGCCGCGCCGTCGGAGGGTCAGTGCTGAGGGAGCGCCGCGCCGTCGGAGGGTCAGTGCTGAGGGAGCGCCGCGCCGTCGGAGGGAGTGCTGAGGGAGCGCCGCGCCGTCGGAGGGTCAGTGCTGAGGGAGCGCCGCACTGTCGGAGGGTCAGTACTGAGGGAGCGCCGCACTGTCGGAGGGTCAGTACTGAGGGAGCGCCGCACTGTCGGAGGGTCAGTACTGAGGGAGCGCCGCACTGTCGGAGGGTCAGTACTGAGGGAGCGCCGCACTGTCGGAGGGTCAGTACTGAGGGGGGGGGGGGGGGGGGGGGGGGGGGGGGGGGGGGGGGAGTGCCGCACTGTCGGAGGGTCAGTACTGAGGGAGTGCTGCACTGAGGGAGCACCGCACTGTCGGAGGGTCAGTACTGAGGGAGCGCCGCACTGTCGGAGGGTCAGTACTGAGGGAGCGCCGCACTGTCGGAGGGTCAGTACTGAGGGAGCGCCGCGCCGTCGGAGGGTCGGTACTGAGGGAGCGCCGCACTGTCGGAGGTGCCGTCTTTCGGATGAGACGTTAAACCGAGGCCCCGTCTGCCCCTCTCAGGTGGATGTAAAAGATCCCACGGCCACTATTGGAAGAAGAGCAGGTGGGAGTTCTCCCCGGGGTCCTGGGGCCAATATTTATCCTTCTACCAACATCACTAAAAACAGATTAAGTGGTCGTTATCTCATTGCTATTTGTGGGATCTTGCTATGCGCAGATTGGCTGCCGCGTTTCCTACATTACAACAGTGACCACACTGCAAATGTACTTCACTGACTGTGAAGCGCTTTGGGATATCCTGAGGTCGTGATAGGCACTGTCGGACTCCAAACCTTTCTTTCTTAACAGGTGCTGGGGACCTAATTTCCAGGTACCCCATGTGTGAGCCTGGACAATGAATGCCGCCTGGCTATTTGACCACAGTGAACATCGCAAGCTTCCTCACCTGGTATCCACACACGTATGTAAACGCACCTTCCAGCAGGAGTCACTGGACAGCGTGGGTGATTTTGAAATTTAAAAAAAAATTTCTTTCTGGGGATGTGGGCTCGGCTGGCAAGGCTGCGTTTATCGGCCACCCCTCGTTGCCCTGAGAACGCGGTGGTGGGCCGCCTTCTTGAACCGCTGGTCGCGGTTTGATACAACTGAGTGGCCCTTCAGAAGGGAGTTAAGAGTCAGCCACGTTGGTGTGGGGTCTGGACTCACATACAGGCCAGACCGGGTAAGGACGGCAGGTTTCCTTCCCTAAAGGACATTTATTGAACCAGTTGGGTTTTTACGACAATCCGATCACAATTTACTGAGACCAACGTTTTATTTCCAGATTTTATGAACTGAATTTTAAATTGTCGCACTGCCTTGGTGGGATTTGAACTCGAGTCCTCTGGAATTAGTCCAGGCCTCCGGATTACTGGTCCAGTAACATAATCACTACACTACTGTACCCTTAAAGCTGAAGGTTTTTCCCACTGGAACAGAGCAGGTTGAGGCAGGGGGATACAATACAGTGCTTCAAAATTATGAGAGGTTTTGAAAGGGTGAATGGTGACAAATTGTTCCCACTGTTTGGTTAATCATAGAATAATACAGCACGGAAGGAGGCCATTCGGCCCATCATACCTGTGCCAGCTCTTTGAAAGAGCTATCCAATTAGTCCCACTCCCCCCTGCTCTTTCCCCATAGCCCTGCAAATTGTTCCCCTTCAAGTATTTCTCCAATTCCCTTTTGAAAGTTATTACTGAATCTGCTTCCACCGCCCTTTCAGGCAGCGAATTCCAGATCAGAACAACTCGCTGCGTAAAAAAACATTCTCCTCATCCCCCCCCCCTCTGGTGCTTTTGCCAATTACCTTAAATCTGTGTCCTCTGGTTCCCGACCCTCCCGCCACTGGAAACAGTTTCTCCTTATTTACTCTATCAAAGCCCCTCATGATTTTGAACGCCTCGATTAAATCTCCCCTTAACGTTCGCTGCTGTAAGGAGAACAAGGGGGCACAGACTGAGGGTCATCACTGGAAGAATGAAGGGGGAAGTTAAAAAGAATGCTTCACCACAGAGGGTAATTGGAACAGGGAATGCTTCACCACAAGGTGCTGCTGAGGCTAAGACTGTAGCATCATTTAAAGGGAATTGGATTAGGATTTGACAAGGAGAAAGGATACAGGGAGGGAAGAGAAGAGAGTTGGGAATAGAGCAGAGAGTGCCAGTAGAAGAGCTAGCCCCAGTACAGGTGGATGGGCCGAATGCACTGTAGATTCTATGTGATATGTTACTTCAATGTATGTTGCATTGCAGAGAGGGAAGATGTTAAGGCAGCAGCAGGACAGGGAAGAGCATTAGAAACTATTTAAGTCCTGGGTCAATGTTAAAGATCCCATGGGACTACACACACAGAGAGGCGCAGAGTGCGTCCTGGGGCCAACGTCCCGCCCTTTAATCAACAGTCCATTATCCGCTCGTTCGTCACATTGCTGTGTGAGAAATGACTCCGTCACTGCGCTTTGAAGTAATTCATTGTACGTGAGATTCTTTGGAGCATCTGTGAGGGAGGCGATGAGGCCCTGCTTTCAGCCCCACACATAGGATTGGGTTTCTCTAATGTTAGGAGCTCTGGGTGGGGAGCGGCGGGTGCTGTATTTAACAGACCCAGGATCACGATGGGGTCTCTGGTCTTGTGGTTAGTGTAACCCCCCCCCCCCCACTGCCCTCGCAGTTTGGACAGTTAGATAATTCTGTCAGTCAGCGTTGCTGTTGGTGAGCTGTTAACGCCCCCCCTCCCGCCGACCGACGGTTTTGTGCTGGCAGTCTGATTAAAGGCCGGTTTCAGTCCCCCTGCCGGCTGAATGATTTATCGGCCTGCTGCAATTGTGGGGAATGGGATCGATTCACTCTCTTCAGAGAGCGATCGCCATGCTGCGAGCTCCTTTTTTTTTTCCCCCCTTCTTTTCTCCAACTTTGCGCCTGCGTAGATGTCAAGCCCTGAGCTGGCGGCCTGCGGCCCACCTGACCCGCCGAGACCTGGATTTGCTTCAGCAAGCCTTTTACCTCACTTTCGTCTCTGAGCAATTTCCTTCTTAACGCACGTGCGTGGAATCTCATCGCTTCGAAATGGCGGCCGGGCGCTTCCCCGTGCGTTGGCGCCCGCCGCCATTTTAACAGCGCCGATTTTGGTGTTGGGACAGGCCTCGCTAATGTGTCGTGGGGGTGGGTTCCGTGACACATTTAGGACCCCGGCCTGGGTTGTGCAAGTGGCAAAGCTGGAGGGTGGGGACCCTGGCTCCTTTAAGATGAGGTTGCATCTTAGTGATGGAATCTACACGGGCAATTAAGCTTCCCGCCGACCCATTTCGACGGCCTCAAACGGAGCCCAGGTCCGCAAATTAATTCTTTATCATCTTTGTTTTTTCCCTCTCCCCATCCCCCACTCCCACCCCCCCCCCCCTGCTGTTTTGTTTTCAAACACTAATTGACAAGCTGGTACTGCCCCTTTAAGAGATCAACCTCAATGCAGGGTGAGAGAACAAGAGCTGATTGAAATGTAGGTCAGACATTCCACAGGAGAGGCAGTCGGGCAGATCAATCGGGGTGAGGGAAGAGGTACTGCAACTCTCTCAGTTATTACAATTCCTCCCTCTCAGCAACAGTGATGAAAAGAAACCAGTGATAAATGGAAGGAGAGTCAGCAGAGGTTGGCTCGCCCCTGGGAGCTGCATTACTACTCAATACCTCGCGTAGAACCGGAGAGTGAGAGAGACGAGGACAGAAAGATAGAGGTATACAGAGAGAGAGAGACAGAGAAAAACACAGAGAGCGAGAGACAGACGGACACAAGGAGGGAGACAAAGAGAGAGAGAAACACAAGACGCAAGAAAATCAGTCAAAGAGACCGCAGAAAGAGAGAGACAAAGATGGAAAGAGGGGGAAACAGACAGAGAGAAAGAGGGCGTTATATATCAGAATTTTACAGGGCAGAAGGAGGCCATTCGGCCTATCGTGCCTGTGCCGGCTCTTTGAAAGAACTATCCAATTAGTCCCACTCCCCCTGCTCTTTCCCCGTAGTCCTGCAAATTTTTTCCTTTTCAAGTATTTATCCAATTCCACAATTGAATCTGCTTCCACCACCCTTTCAGGCAGCGAAAGTGAAGAGATAGGAACAGACAGTGTGTGTCTGTCTGTGTGTGTGTGTGTGGGGCTCTGTTTACAGTCAAGTCAATGATTTGGTGTTACAGTAGCGCCGTTGTGCTGATGCAGTTTAATGTCCATGCGTCGCAGCAGTTCTCTCCTGCCCGGCCTCCCACCTTCCACCCTCCACAAACTTCCACTCATCCAAATCGCTGCTGCCCGTATCCTAACTCGCACCAAGTCCCATTCACCCATCACACCCGGCACTCGCTGACCCACACTGGCTCCCGGTCCGGCAATGCCTCAATTTTAAAATGCTCCATCGTCGTGTTCAAATCCCTCCTTGGCCTCGGCCCCCCCCCCCCCCCCCCCACCCTCCCTATCTCTGTAATCTCCTCCTAGGCCCTAAACTCTGGAATTCCCTCCCTAAACCTCTCCACCTCTCTCTCCTCAATTTAAAGGAGGAGAGAGAGGCAGAGAGGTTTAGGGAGGGAATTCCAGAGCTTAGGGCCGAGGCAGCTGAAGGCACGGCCGCCAGTGGTGGAGCGATGAAAAGCGGGGATGGACAAGAGGCCAGAGTTGAAGGAGCGCAGAGACCTCGGAGGGTTGTAGGGCTGGAGGAGGTGGTTACGGAGATATGGGGGGCGGGGGCGAGGGATTTGAACATGAGGATGAGAATTTTAAAAATTGAGGCGCAAGAACCCCGGATGATTTTACCCCTGTGTGGCTCAGTATCTCACCGGACAATGCCCTCTTGGTCTGTATGACTCAGTACCACACCAGGCTGGTCATTTACCCATCGAGCCAATCGGGGGGCTTTCGCTAAACAGATGACAACCGTCACTCCTCATTAAATACAAAACATAATTTATTTTGGAAAACATGTTGGGTTGGGTTTTCTAAGGTTAACTAGAAACCATAACAACACTTCAAACAAGCTCGTACACAACACGACAGAAACGGGTCAGACAAAGACAAACAACAACAGACCTCAGGAGTCGGACGGATTCTCACGCATGCACTTGTTGTCACACGATGAAAACACAGAGCTTACCGGAAATGAAAGGAAACGAGAGTCCATACTTTTAACAAAACACCGAAGAAACACCTCCGACAGTTGCGTCCATTCGCACGTTCGGTTCTCTTTTGGACCCCGGGGACTGCCGTTTGATAATCGTTCCCCCTTCCATCACCCATTCTTCTGTGGAGGGCTGGCATCGGTTGGCATGAGATTGGCACAATTGTGACCTAAAACCAGTAGTTTCCTCTTGACTCACTGACAATCCTTTCTCCTTAATCTGTGGATTGGGGTTGAATAGTATGTGGCCACGGTCCAGTAGGATTGGTGGGCTTCAATAGACGAGGGTAGTGGGGCTTGAGGTGGGTGAGCAGAGGTTGGATTGGGATTCAGTAAGGCAGGTAATTTGGAGCAGAGAGGAGTAGAATTTGGTGGTTTCAGTAAGGCAGGGTGATGAGGTGAGCAGGCAGAGCTTGGGTAGAATTAGTGGGTTTCTGAAGGGTACAGTATTTGGGATTGAGGGCGTGAGCTATGGTTAAGTGGGATTAGTGGGTTTCTGAAGGGTACAGTATTTGGGGTTGAGGTCTGGGCTATGGGTAAGTGGGATTAGTGGGTTTCTGAAGGGTACAGTATTTGGGGTTGAGGGTGTGAGCTAGGGTTAAGTGGGTTTAGTTGGTTTCTGAAGGGTACAGTATTTGGGGTTGAGGGTGTGAGCTAGGGTTAAGTGGGATTAGTGGGTTTCTGAAGGGTACAGTATTTGGGGTTGAGGTCTGGGCTCGGGTTAAGTGGGATTAGTGGGTTTCTGAAGGGTACAGTATTTGGGGTTGAGGATCTGGGCTAGGGTTAAGTGGGATTAGTGGGTTTCTGAAGGGTACAGTATTTGGGGTTGAGGGTCTGGGCTATGGGTAAGTGGGATTAGTGGGTTTCTGAAGGGTACAGTATTTGGGGTTGAGGGTCTGGGCTCGGGTTAAGTGGGATTAGTGGGTTTCTGAAGGGTACAGTATTTGGGGTTGAGGGTCTGGGCGAGGGTTAAGTGGGATTAGTGGGTTTCTGAAGGGTACAGTATTTGGGGTTGAGGGTCTGGGCTAGGGTTAAGTGGGATTAGTGGGTTTCTGAAGGGTACAGTATTTGGGGTTGAGGGTCTGGGCTAGGGTTAAGTGGGATTAGTGGGTTTCTGAAGGGTACAGTATTTGGGGTTGAGGGTCTGGGCTAGGGTTAAGTGGGATTAGTGGGTTTCTGCAGTAGGTTATTTCAGGTTGAAATGGGTGGGCTGGTGTTGCATTAGGCGGGTGGGTTTCAGTGAGATGGACTATTGGGCTAGCTCGGGATTGGCTGGGTAGTTCAAGGTGGGTGGACACATCGGTGGGGTTACAGTACCCCTGGTCTAAGACAGGCTTCATTGAACTACACATTCCCACATTAAGATCAACAACATCAACAAAATCCAACTTGTCCATAAAAAGAACCTCTCTTCTTGGGTCTGCCCATGCCTTGTAGCAACATAGAAATCGACAGATTGGATGGCACATTTGGTCAGATTACTACCCCGTCACGAACACCAATTATTGGCACATTACAGACGGTCTTTCTGACGTGGGCTCACTCTTGTTAGAAGGCTAGTCCAACTCATTTCACTTAGGACCCTCAGAGTTAGGCTTTGGTCGTGTCAGTCTGGGCTGGGTTCCAATCCAAGTGCTAGAGGTAAAAGGTCAGCGTTCTCACATCACAGGCAATTTTCAGCCATCTTACGTCGAAGAGCGCAATGCTGGAAGAGCCCGAGTCTAGTTCCACAGCATTCCACCAAATTCATTCTCACCACTAGATGGCTGCCTTTCCCCAAGAGTCAACAACTCCAGTTGAGTGTGTGGAGCATCCGTTCAGCCCCTCTGTACCGAAGGGAGAGCTCCTGAGGGGGTGGAGAGGAGGGGGTGGAGGACAGGGTGGAGAGCAGGGTGGAGAGAGGGTGTGGAGGGCAGGGTCGAGAGAGGGGGTGGAGGGCAGGGTGGAGAGAGGGTGTGGAGGGCGAGGTGGAGAGAGGAGGCAGAGGGCGGGGTGGAGAGAGGAGGTGAAGGGTGGGGTGGAGAGAGGAAGCGGAGGGCGGGGTGGAGAGAGGAGGTGGAGAGAGGGGGCGGAGGACGGGGGCGGAGGACGGGGTGGAGAGAGGGGGTGGAGGACGGGGTGGAGAGAGGAGGCGGAGGACGCGGTGGAGAGAGGGGGTGGAGGACGGGGTGGAGAGAGGAGGTGGAGGACGGGGTGGAGAGAGGGGGTGGAGGACGGGGTGGAGGACGGGGTGGAGAGGGGGTGGAGGACGGGGTGGAGAGGTGGTGAAGGGCAGGGTGGAGAGGGGGGGTGGAGGACGCGGTGGAGAGGGAGGGTGGAGGACGGGGTGGAGAGAGGGGGTGAAGGGCAGGGTGGAGAGGGGGGGTGGAGGACGCGGTGGAGAGAGGGGGTGGAGGACGGGGTGGAGAGGTGGTGAAGGGCAGGGTGGAGAGGGGGGGTGGAGGACGCGGTGGAGAGGGAGGGTGGAGGACGGGGTGGAGAGAGGGGGTGAAGGGCAGGGTGGAGAGAGGGGGTGGAGGACGGGGTGGAGAGGGGAGGTGGAGGACGCGGTGGAGAGGGAGGGTGGAGGACGGGGTGGAGAGGGGGTGGAAGAGGGGGTGGAGGACGGGGTGGAGAGGGGAGGTGGAGGACGCGGTGGAGAGAGGGGGTGGAGGACGGGGTGGAGAGGGGGTGGAGGACGGGGTGGAGAGGTGGTGAAGGGCAGGGTGGAGAGGGGGGGTGGAGGACGCGGTGGAGAGGGGGGGTGGAGGACGGGGTGGAGAGAGGGGGTGGAGGGCAGGGTGGAGATGGGAGGTGGAGGACGCGGGAGGGCATTTGCTTTCCCCATATGGAGGGAGGAAAACGAACGGATTGGTGGGTCCTGATTGCTCCCACGAGCCTTCTGGTAGAGAGTTTTATCATTGGCACATTATTCAGAAGGACTCTGGGAGTGGGAGCCTGCTGCCAACTTTGGCATCGGAGTTAGGGAGTGGCCTCTGGAATGACGAGGGCATTTCAAAAGCAGGCTGACACCCAGGATCTATCGTCGGCTAGGCTGACGGTAAAAGGGGGTCTGACTTTGCTCTCAGCGCCCGTTTGGGTTCGCGCTGTAAACTGGTTACTGATTAGGACGAGGGCCCGGGCTGACATTTCTCACCCGGACCGTGGCCAGCTCAGGTGGGGGCCGCTAACTCCGCGCAGACAGGGGGTGGAACCTGAGATCACCCTGCTCCGTGGGGCTCAGTACCACACATGGGTGACGCATTAATCCCACTGAGCCATCAGGTCGAGCTGTAAAGTCATCTCCAGCAACACAGGACTGAAACTTTCAAAATGCACATCTCAAATGTTTAAAAAAAATACACCTTCCAATCGCATCCGCAGGAAGATTCCCGCCTCGTGGGAAAAAAAAAACAATACGCAACGAAGAACATTCTAGAACTCAAGACATTTACAAGGGACTTGAGAGGATTGCTTGTGGCGTTTTGAAAAACTCGAGAGAAAATCGAACAACATTCAGTGTTCAGAAACAACACATTGACGTAGAAAACCACCTAATGCTCTCGACACCATCAATACTCAGGCCCGTTTTAATCTGTAAACAGAATTAAACTTTACTTTTTGTTTTGACCCACGAGGATTAAAAGCTGCATCACTGGCCCTAACCTTAGGAATCAATTCTGCACCAAACGTCAAAACAACAGATCTTATCGAAAGGGGCAAGTAATCAGTCATAAGCTCATTCTACGGTGTCCCATCTCCACTGTCCCGATTGTCCCAGAGCCAGTGTGTCCCGTCCCCACTGTCCCACAGTCAGAGGGTCCCATCCCCACTGTCCCAGAGTCAGAGGGTCCCATCCCCAGTGTCAGAGGGTCCCATCCCCAGTGTCCCAGAGTCAGATGGTCCCGTACCCACTGTCCCAGAGTCAGATGGTCCCATCCCCACTGTCCCAGAGTCAGACGGTCCCGTACACACTGTCCCAGAGTCAGTTTATCCCGTCCCCACTGTCCCAGAGTCAGATGGTCCCATCCCCTGTGTCCCAGAGTCAGATGGTCCCATCCCCAGTGTCCCAGAGTCAGATGGTCCCATCCCCAGTGTCCCAGAGTCAGAGGGTCCCATCCCCACTGTCCCAGAGTCAGACGGTCCCATACACACTGTCCCAGAGTCAGAGGGTCCCGTCCCCAGTGTCCCAGAGTCAGAGGGTCCCGTACCCACTGTCCCAGAGTCAGTTTATCCCGTCCCCACTGTCCCAGAGTCAGAGGGTCCCGTACCCACTGTCCCAGAGTCAGTTTATCCCGTCCCCACTGTCCCAGAGTCAGAGGGTCCCGTACCCACTGTCCCAGAGTCAGTTTATCCCATCCCCACTGTCCCAGAGTCAGTTTATCCCATCCCCTGTGTCCCAGAGCCAGAGGTCCCATCCCCACTGTCCCAGAATCAGATGGTCCCATCCCCAGTGTCCCAGAGTCAGAGGGTCCCATCCCCAGTGTCCCAGAGTCAGAGGGTCCCGTACACACTGTCCCAAAGTCAGAGGGTCCCGTACACACTGTCCCAGAGTCAGTTTATCCCATCCCCAGTGTCCCAGAGTCAGAGGTCCCATCCCCAGTGTCCCAGAGTCAGATGGTCCCATCCCCACTGTCCCAGAGTCAGAGGGTCCCATCCCCACTGTCCCAGAGTCAGATGGTCCCATCCCCAGTGTCCCAGAGTCAGAGGGTCCCATCCCCACTGTCCCAGAGTCAGAGGGTCCCATCCCCACTGTCCCAGAGTCAGAGGGTCCCATCCCCACTGTCCCAGAGTCAGATGGTCCCATCCCCACTGTCCCAGAGTGAGAGGGTCCCATCCCCACTGTCCCAGAGTCAGATGGTCCCATCCCCACTGTCCCAGAGTCAGATGGTCCCATCCCCACTGTCCCAGAGTGAGAGGGTCCCATCCCCACTGTCCCAGAGTCAGAGGTCCCATCCCCAGTGTCCCAGAGTCAGAGGGTCCCATCCCCAGTGTCCCAGAGTCAGAGGGTCCCATCCCCAGTGTCCCAGAGTCAGATGGTCCCATCCCCAGTGTCCCAGAGTCAGATGATCCCATCCCCACTGTCCCAGAGGCAGAGGGTCCCATCCCCACTGTCCCAGAGTCAGATGGTCCCATCCCCAGTGTCCCAGAATCAGATGGTCCCATCCCCAGTGTCCCAGAGTCAGAGGGTCCCATCCCCACTGTCCCAGAGTCAGATGGTCCCATCCCCAGTGTCCCAGAGTCAGAGGGTCCCATCCCCACTGTCCCAGAGTCAGATGGTCCCATCCCCAGTGTCCCAGAATCAGAGGGTCCCATCCCCAGTGTCCCAGAGTCAGATGGTCCCATCCCCAGTGTCCCAGAGTCAGAGGGTCCCATCCCCACTGTCCCAGAGTCAGATGGTCCCATCCCCAGAGTCAGAGGGTCCCATCCCCAGTGTCCCAGAGTCAGATGGTCCCATCCCCAGAGTCAGAGGGTCCCATCCCCAGTGTCCCAGAGTCAGAGGGTCCCATCCCCAGTGTCCCAGAGTCAGAGGGTCCCATCCCCAGTGTCCCAGAGTCAGAGGGTCCCATCCCCAGTGTCCCAGAATCAGATGGTCCCATCCCCAGTGTCCCAGAGTCAGAGGGTCCCATCCCCAGTGTCCCAGAGTCAGAGGGTCCCATCCCCAGTGTCCCAGAATCAGATGGTCCCATCCCCAGTGTCCCAGAGTCAGAGGGTCCCATCCCCAGTGTCCCAGAGTCAGAGGGTCCCATCCCCAGTGTTTCGCCCGAGTTGGTGAGGTACTGTCCCACGTCTGACCAATGTTGCAGCTTCACCTCCCCCCCCCCCCCCCACTCCCCACCATCACCCCCCCCCTCCTCCCCGCCCTCTTTAACCCTCCTACCCCCTGCTGTCCCACCCTTAGATTCCCAACGTCCATGCTGAAAATGCTGGGGGAGGGGGAATTGTTTTTTTTTGTTTTAAAAAAAAAATGAAAGTCTTAGCTACGATACCGTGGCGACACCCTAACGGCGCGTCTCAACTAAGTCCTCTTCGCCCCCGAGTCGCCATGGCGATCGACGGCAAAGCAACCGTTTGGCAGCAGTCCTTTGGGGACTCGGCGGAGCTCAGCAGAGCGGCCATCTCTCCCTTGACCGCTTGGTTGGTGCCACGGAGAACAGAGTAGGCGGTGGGGGGAGGAGGAGGTGCGGGGAACGCGGTCCTTCGAGAGGTGAGACCCCCCCCGACCCGACCCGACCCCACTTTCGTCCCCCACCGCAGGACGCCTCAGAGGTACCAGGTCCACCCTCCCGTTAAACGGTGGTGACCGACAGAAGTGGGTTGTACACTCGCTTGCCGTCTACTGTTCGGGTGCCGTGGGCCAGCATCTCCTGAATGGTCATCCAGTTGTCCAGGATCTTCTTGTTGCGTTTCCTCATGGTCTTCTTGTGGCTCAGCGCGATGATGCTGAGCTCGCTCCTGGCCTCGGCGCTCTGCTGCTCCTTCAGGCAGTCCAGGCGGCTCTGGATCATGAACTCCCGCCTCTTGCGCTGCTCACGAGCGCGGACCAGGTGCTGCTTCCGCTCCTCCTTGCTCCAGTAACGCCCCATCTTCATCTCGCTGACCGCGTCGTCGTCGGTGGTCACCCCGCTCCGCTCCTCCCGGATCTTCATGGCCCGGGCTTTCAGCAGCTTATCGCGCACCGGGCGCTTGGCCACGTAGCGGGAGCCGTCGCTTCGGACCTTGACCTTCCACTCCATGCGGGGCTCGGCCTTGCTCCCCGCCAGGCTCTGTCCGCAGTCCGACCCGGCCTGGGGCTGCACCAGCTGGACACAGCTCCGGTAACGCTCCGACAGACGACCCTGCCTGCTCGGGGAGCCGCGGTGGCAACGGGACAGATAGGGGCTCCCCTCGCCCCCGGCCCCCTTCAGCCCCCGCTTGCCCTTCTCCTCGGGGTGCCTCCTCCCCTCGCCCTCCCTGGGCAGGCTCCTGAACTTGGCGGGGCTGGCCTGGCAGGGGAGGAGCGGGGCACGGCCGAGGTTGAGGTTGAGGTTGTTGGCGTTGCTGCGCCGCTCGCTCCCCGGCTGCGAGGGGCTGTCGGGCGCGGGCTCGGCCAGCAGGGGAGTGCTGCGGCAGCTCTCCCCGGTGTTGTAGGCGCTGGTGCTGTCCTTGTCCGACCTCTCGGGCAGCTCGGTGATGTCGCAGAGCCCGTGGCGCTGGGGCTCGGCCCCGGCCCCTGCCCCAGTGGCATCGAAGGGCCCCCCCTCGCCCGCCAACCAGGCCTTCATGCACCTCTCCCGCAGCTGCTGCATCTTCTGCGCCCGCAGGACGTTGCGGCACTTAAACTCCAGGTGCCGCAGCTCCTCCTGCAGCATGCCCACCACGTGGCCCACCCCCTCGTTGCGGTTGACGTCCAGCTCCCGCCCCCGCTGGTAGCAGAGGCCGTTCCCGTTCTCCAGGTGGCACTTGATCTCCAGCAGCTCGCGGTACCGGTCGCACTCCTCCTCGGTGAGACCCGGCAGCAACTCGGGGGCCGCCAGAGAGTCGGTGCTGAGGTGGAAGTCGCAGGCCCGGGCCCGAGCAGGCAGGCCCTCGCCCTTGTCGTGTCGGAACCTCCTCAGGCTCCCTGGGGTGGTGTTGGTGGTGCTGCTGGTGGTGGTGGTGGTGGTGGTGGTACTGGTCTGGTCGTCCCCCAGGATGTCGTGTTCCGAACTCTCGTCGTTGCGAGTGCTCTCGTCTGTGCGCCCGACCCCACTGTCCAGGTCCTGGCTGTTGCTCAGAATGTTCCTGGTGTTCGCCGACCCCTTCTCATCCTCTGCTTCTTTCTGTAAAAACAAATAATAATATGCTGAGATAGAGCACAAAACAAGGAAGTTATATTAAACTTGTATAGAACCTTGGTTAGACCACACTTGGAGCACTGTGCACAGTTCTGGTCTCCATATACCTTGGTTAGACCACACTTGGAGCACTGTGCACAGTTCTGGTCTCCATATACCTTGGTTAGACCACACTTGGAGCACTGTGCACAGTTCTGGTCTCCATATTCCTTGGTTAGACCACACTTGGAGCACTGTGCACAGTTCTAGTCTCCATATACCTTGGTTAGACCACACTTGGAGCACTGTGCACAGTTCTGGTCTCCATATACCTTGGTTAGACCACACTTGGAGCACTGTGCACAGTTCTGGTCTCCATATTCCTTCGTTAGACCACACTCGGAGCACTGTGCACAGTTCTGGTCTCCATATACCTTGGTTAGACCACACTTGGAGCACTGAGCACAGTTCTGGTCTCCATATACCTTGGTTAGACCACACTTGGAGCACTGTGCACAGTTCTGGTCTCCATATTCCTTGGTTAGACCACACTCGGAGCACTGTGCACAGTTCTGGACTCCATATACCTTGGTTAGACCACACTTGGAGCACTGTGCGCAGTTCTGGTCTCCATATTATAAAAAGGATATAGAGGCACCGGAGAAGGTGCAAAAAACATTTGCAAGAATGATACCAGAACTGAGAGGTTATAACTATCAGGACCGATTGAACAGGCTGGGACTCTTCAATATAAAAGAGAAGACTGAGGGGTGACCTGATCGAGGTCTTTAAAATTATGAAAGGGTTTGATAGGGTAGATGTAGAGAAGATGTTTCCTCTTCTGGGGGAGACCAGAACTCGGGGCCATAAATATAAGATAGTCAGTAATAAATCCAATAGGGAATTCAGGAGAAACTTCTTTACCCAGAGAGTGGTGAGAATGTGGAACTCACTCCCACAGGGAGTGGTTGAGGGGAATAACAGAGATGGATTTAAGGGGAAGCCGGATAAACACATGAGGGAGAAAGGAATAGAAGGATAGGGTGATAGGGTGAGATGGAGTAGGGAGGGAGGAGGCTCGTGTGGAGCACAAACACCAGCACAGACCAGTTGGGCCGAATGGCCTGTTCCTTGTGCTGTACGTTCGATGTAAAATCCCCCCCTCCCGAGGGTGCTGACTCACATGGTCGGGGGTGGGGGAGGAAAGTAAGGGCAGCACAGACACTGGCTGCTGGACAGCTCCTTGACCAAGTGTGTGAACCGAGACAGTGAGTGTTGACAGGACATTCCACATAGGAACAGGAGGAGGCCATTCAGCCCCTCGAGCCTGTTGCGTAAAGAAAGAAAGAACTTGTATTTCTAGTGACACTGGGAGCGTCGGCCTGAATTGTAAGCTCCAGTGTCTGGAGTGGGGCTCGAACCCATGACCTTCTGAGTGAGAGCCACTGACGATACCGTGATGCCGTAAAGGCAGCAAGGGGGCGGCTCCGGGTTTTGTTATCACTCTCAGATTGAGGGGACCGTCACTTACCTGCTGCGCTGGGTTAGCCTTGACAAGCCCTGCCGGAGGCTCCTCTCCCTCCTCTCGACCGGGAATGTCCATTGCCTCATTCCTTTCTTCCATCCAACCTTCGTCCAACTTTGGGGAAAGAAAACCGGGCTTTAGCAAACAAGGTTTGGCATATAATTATCAACAGTAATCCAGCGCTCCCTCAGTACTGACCCTCCGACAGTGCAGCGCTCCCTCAGTACTGACCCTCCGACAGTGCAGCGCTCCCTCAGTACTGACCGTCCGACAGTGCAGCGCTCCCTCAGTACTGACCGTCCGACAGTGCGGCGCTCCCTCAGTACTGACCCTCCGACAGTGCGGCGCTCCCTCAGTACTGACCCTCCGACAGTGCGGCGCTCCCTCAGTACTGACCCTCCGACAGTGCAGCGCTCCCTCAGTACTGACCCTCCGACAGTGCAGCGCTCCCTCAGTACTGACCCTCCGACAGTGCAGCGCTCCCTCAGTACTGACCCTCCGATAGTGCAGGGCTCCCTCAGTACTGACCCTCCGATAGTGCAGCGCTCCCTCGGTACTGACCCTCCGACAGTGCAGCGCTCCCTCGGTACTGACCCTCCGACAGTGCTCCCTCAGTACTGACCCTCCGACAGTGCAGCGCTCCCTCAGTACTGACTCTCCGACAGTGCAGCGCTCCCTCAGTACTGACCCTCCGACAGTGCAGCAATCCCTCAGTACTGACCCTCCGATAGTGCAGGGCTCCCTCAGTACTGACCCTCCGATAGTGCAGCGCTCCCTCAGTACTGACCCTCCGATAGTGCAGCGCTCCCTCAGTACTGACCCTCCGACAGTGCTCCCTCGGTACTGACCCTCCGACAGTGCTCCCTCGGTACTGACCCTCCGACAGTGCTCCCTCGGTACTGACCCTCCGACAGTGCTCCCTCGGTACTGACCCTCCGACAGTGCTCCCTCGGTACTGACCCTCCGACAGTGCTCCCTCGGTACTGACCCTCCGACAGTGCTCCCTCGGTACTGACCCTCCGACAGTGCTCCCTCGGTACTGACCCTCCGACAGTGCTCCCTCGGTACTGACCCTCCGACAGTGCTCCCTCGGTACTGACCCTCCGACAGTGCTCCCTCGGTACTGACCCTCCGACAGTGCTCCCTCGGTACTGACCCTCCGACAGTGCTCCCTCAGTACTGACCCTCCGACAGTGCTCCCTCAGTACTGACCCTCCGACAGTGCTCCCTCAGTACTGACCCTCCGACAGTGCTCCCTCAGTACTGACCCTCCGACAGTGCTCCCTCAGTACTGACCCTCCGACAGTGCTCCCTCAGTCCTGTGCGGGGAGTGTCGGCCTGGATTACGGGCTTTTGCAGTCGGACACAAACCCAGGACCTTCTGACTCAAAAATGACGCAAACCCGTTCTTGTGCGATCGCCACAATTTTAACCTGCGACACGTCGCTGGGATAGCCTCCGCCCAATGCACACTATTGTTCACTATTATTTGCACACTATTCTCCAGACAGTTAACCTTACCTCCATCTCTGGCCTGGCCAGCAGTAAGGAGACATTTGTGCTGTCCTCCCGGGTGAGAATTGCGACGGCCTCCTCCCTGTTCTGGACTTCAACCCCGTTTATCTGTAACACAGACGGGCACGACATGAATAAAGGGGGCCAATCACAGCCCTTACCCACTGCGGCACTGAACGAGACCGGATCAGGCGAGGTTCGATCCTGGGTTTCGATCGCCAGTCCATGTGGAGTTCGTTCACCTCATCCGGGGGTAGGGGAGGGGGCTACAGTTGCCCTCCAGGTTAAGAAGGGGATAATCGGCCAGCGTTCCTGCTCCTGATCTCCAGTGTGTCAATGTTTGCATCAAACACTCCCAGGGCAGGTACAGGGTCAGATACAGAGTAAAGCTCCCTCTACACTGTCCCATCAAACACTCCCAGGGCAGGTACAGGGTTAGATACAGAGTAAAGCTCCCTCTACACTGTCCCATCAAACACTCCCAGGGCAGGTACAGGGTTAGATACAGAGTAAAGCTCCCTCTACACTGTCCCATCAAACACTCCCAGGGCAGGTACAGGGTTAGATACAGAGTAAAGCTCCCTCAACACTGTCCCATCAAACACTCCCAGGGCAGGTACAGGGTTAGATACAGAGTAAAGCTCCCTCTACACTGTCCCATCAAACACTCCCAGGGTCAGGTACAGGGTTAGATACAGAGTAAAGCTCCCTCTACACTGTCCCATCAAACACTCCCAGGGTCAGGTACAGGGTTAGATACAGAGTAAAGCTCCCTCTACACTGTCCCGTCAAACACTCCCAGGGCAGGTACAGGGTTAGATACAGAGTAAAGCTCCCTCTACACTGTCCCATCAAACACTCCCGGGGCAGGTACAGGGTTAGATACAGAGTAAAGCTCCCTCTACACTGTCCCATCAAACACTCCCAGGGGCAGGTACAGGGTTAGATACAGAGTAAAGCTCCCTCTACACTGTCCCATCAAACACTCCCAGGGGCAGGTACAGGGTTAGATACAGAGTAAAGCTCCCTCTACACTGTCCCATCAAACACTCCCAGGGCAGGGACAGGGTTAGATACAGAGTAAAGCTCCCTCTACACTGTCCCATCAAACACTCCCAGGGCAGGTACAGGGTTAGATACAGAGTAAAGCTCCCTCTACACTGTCCCATCAAACACTCCCAGGGGCAGGTACAGGGTTAGATACAGAGTAAAGCTCCCTCTACACTGTCCCATCAAACACTCCCAGGGCAGGTACAGGGTTAGATACAGAGTAAAGCTCCCTCTACACTGTCCCATCAAACACTCCCAGGGCAGGTACAGGGTTAGATACAGAGTAAAGCTCCCTCTACACTGCTCTGTCAGCAGAATACCCCATGTTGTGTGACGGTTTTCCAGCTCCTGAGCCTGCTGTCTGGTGCTCTCTCTGAGTGAGATGCAGTTTTGTGTGGAATTCGAGTTGATGTGGCGATGAGGAGCCTTTGATTGAGTCTCATTGAGAACCAGTACAGAGAGTGGATTTGAGCCCAGGCCCCGGGGGGTGAGAGGCTGGTGTGTGAGTGGTGCAGTGATAGACCGCCCCCCGAGCTGATATTCGGTGTCAGCCTCCTACCTGAATGATTCGATCCCCCGTTCGGATCCGACCGTCCTTCGCTGCGATACCATTCGGGTTAATCTGCAAATGAACAGATAATCTCGGTTAAACTAGTTCATGTTGAAAGGGGGTGAGGGGTCACCCTCCACAATGTCAACATCAGATCGATAACCAGTGACGTGGAGAGACTGGAGAATCTGGGATTGTTCTCCTTAGAGCAGAGAAGGTGCAGAGGAGAGTTTAATAGAGGTGTTCGAAATCATGAACTATATCCTTCTTATAATATGGAGACCAGAACTGCGCACAGTGCTCCAAGTGTGGTCCAACCGAGGTATATGGAGACCAGAACTGCGCACAGTGCTCCAAGTGTGGTCTAACCAAGGTATATGGAGACCAGAACTGTGCTCAGTGCTCCAAGTGTGATCTAACCAAGGTATATGGAGACCAGAACTGCGCACAGTGCTCCAAGTGTGGTCTAACCAAGGTATATGGAGACCAGAACTGTGCACAGTGCTCCAAGTGTGGTCCAACCGAGGTATATGGAGACCAGAACTGTCCACAGTGCTCTAAGTGTGGTCTAACCAAGGTATTTGGAGACCAGAACTGTCCACAGTGCTCTAAGTGTGGTCTAACCGAGGTATATGGAGACCAGAACTGTCCACAGTGCTCTAAGTGTGCTTTCAACAAGGTTTGTACATGTTTCACATAACTTCTCTGCTTTTCAATTCTATCCCTCTAGATATGAACCCCAGTGCTTGGTTTGCTTTTTTATGGCTTTGTTAACCTGTGTTGCTACTTTTAATGATTTGTGTATCTGTACCCCTCTATCCCTTTGCTCGTCCACCCCATCCAGACCCTACTCCATCCAGACTCTACCCCATCCAGACTCTACCCCATCCAGACTCCACCTCATCCAGACCCTACCCCATCCAGACCCTACCCCATCCAGACTCTACCCCATCCAGACCCTACCCCATCCAGACCCTACCCCATCCAGACTCTACCCCATCCAGACTCCACCTCATCCAGACCCTACCCCATCCAGACCCTACCCCATCCAGACTCTACCCCATCCAGACCCTACCCCATCCAGACCCTACCCCTTCCAGACTCTACCCCATCCATCCAGACTCTACCCCTTCCAGACTCTACCCCATCCAGACTCCACCCCATCCAGACTCTACCCCATCCAGACTCTACCCCATCCAGACTCCACTCCATCCAGACCCTACCCCATCCAGACTCCACCCCATCCAGACTCTACCCCATCCAGACTCCACCCCATCCAGACTCTACCCCATCCAGACTCCACCCCATCCAGACCCTACCCCATCCAGATTCTACCCCATCCAGACTCCAGCCCATCCAGACTCCACCCCATCCAGACTCCACCCCTTCCAGACTCTACCCCTTCCAGACTCTACCCCATCCAGACCCTACCCCATCCAGACTCCACCCCATCCAGACTCTACCCCATCCAGACTCCACTCCATCCAGACTCTACCCCATCCAGACCCTACCCCATCCAGACTCTACCCCATCCAGACCCTACCCCATCCAGACTCTACCCCATCCAGACTCTACCCCATCCAGACTCTACCCCATCCAGACCCTACCCCATCCAGACTCTACCCCATCCAGACTCTACTCCATCCAGACCCTACCCCATCCAGACTCTACCCCATCCAGACTCTACCCCATCCAGACTCTACTCCATCCAGACTCTACCCCATCCAGACTCTACCCCATCCAGACTCTACCCCATCCAGACCCTACCCCATCCAGACCCTACCCCATCCAGACCCTACCCCATCCAGACTCTACCCCATCCAGACTCTACCCCATCCAGACTCTACCCCATCCAGACCCTACCCCATCCAGACTCTACCCCATCCAGACCCTACCCCATCCAGACTCTACCCCATCCAGACCCTACCCCATCCAGACTCTACCCCATCCAGACTCTACCCCATCCAGACTCTACTCCATCCAGACTCTACCCCATCCAGACTCTACCCCATCCAGACTCTACCCCATCCAGACCCTACCCCATCCAGACCCTACCCCATCCAGACTCTACTCCGTCCAGACCCTACCCCATCCAGACCCTACCCCATCCAGACTCTACCCCATCCAGACCCTACCCCATCCAGACTCTACCCCATCCAGACTCTACCCCATCCAGACTCTACCCCATCCAGACTCTACTCCGTCCAGACCCTACCCCATCCAGACCCTACCCCATCCAGACCCTACCCCATCCAGACCCTACCCCATCCAGACTCTACCCCATCCAGACTCTACCCCATCCAGACTCTACCCCATCCAGACCCTACCCCATCCAGACTCTACCCCATCCAGACTCTACCCCATCCAGACTCTACTCCGTCCAGACCCTACCCCATCCAGACCCTACCCCATCCAGACTCTATCCCATCCAGACCCTACCCCATCCAGACTCTACCCCATCCAGACTCTACCCCATCCAGACTCTACTCCGTCCAGACCCTACCCCATCCAGACCCTACCCCATCCAGACCCTACCCCATCCAGACCCTACCCCATCCAGACCCTACCCCATCCAGACTCTACCCCATCCAGACCCTACCCCATCCAGACTCTACCCCATCCAGACTCTACTCCATCCAGACACCACCCCATCCAGACCCTACCCCATCCAGACTGTACCCCATCCAGACCCTACCTCATCCAGACTGTACCCCATCCAGACTCCACCTCATCCAGACCCTACCCCATCCAGACTCTACTCCATCCAGACACCACCCCATCCAGACCCTACCCCATCCAGACTGTACCCCATCCAGACCCTACCTCATCCAGACTGTACCCCATCCAGACTCCACCTCATCCAGACCCTACCCCATTCCAGACTCTACCCCCATCCGGACTCCACCCCATCCAGACCCTACCCCATCCAGACTCCACCTCATCCAGACTCCACCCCATCCAGACCCTACCCCATCCAGACTCCACCTCATCCAGACTCCACCCCATCCAGACCCTACCCCATCCAGACTCCACCCCATCCAGACTCCACCCCATCCAGACTCTACCCCATCCAGACACCACCCCTTCCAGACTCTACCTCATCCAGACTGTACCCCATCCAGACTCTACCCCATCCAGACTCTACCCCATCCAGACTGTACCCCATCCAGACTCCACCTCATCCAGACCCTACCCCATCCGGACTCCACCCCATCCGGACTCCACCCCATCCGGACTCTACCCCATCCGGACTCTACCCCATCCAGACCCTACCTCATCCAGACCCTACCCCATCCAGACCCTACCCCATCCAGACTCTACCCCATCCAGACCCTACCCCATCCGGACTCTACCCCATCCAGACCCTACCTCATCCAGACCCTACCCCATCCAGTCTCTACCCCATCCAGACTCTACCCCAGTCAGTATTTGCCCAACATGTGACTTGATGAAAGGGTTAAACTCCCCCCCTCATTCTCCTGTCCCCCGCCGAACCCCCCTCTGTCCGGACACTTGGCGCGGGCACCTCGTGGGCCTGTTGGTTGCAGCACGCCAAGAAATAAAGGAGATTAATATTTTCCATTACTTGTTGCCATGGCGACAGTCATGGCCTACGTGAGAGGTGATGGGATTCTCATGCATGGCTGATTCCCCACAGGACAGAGGGAGAGGGGAACCAGGCACAATGCTGAGTCCCCTTTGCCCTCTGCTGCTCAGAATTCCTCGAGCAGTCAGCCACACAACCGAGGAGGCTGGAAAGCAAGGACACAGACATCGTCAAACTGCGATCGTGTGCAGATATAACATCTCGACAACCAGCAGGCAACTCCCCCCAACCCCTCCTCCCCCTCCGCCATTCTCGAGGTCACACCTGTCCGGGAGCCTCCTACCCTCCCTCTTGCCCTCCCCACACCCCGTGTGCAGCTGAGCCCCACACACAGAGCAGGAAAGGCCCAGGCTCCGTGCCGGGCCTGTGCTCAGTGAGCTGATCTCATAATAGGGTCGGGGGGGTGGGCTAGGGCGTTGGTGGTACTGCGGTGCTGCAATTGGTCTCAGTGTCCCTGGGTTAGAGAGGGGACGGGGGCAATATCAGCCAGGGTTCCTGCTCCTGATTAATATTGCTGCTGGACAATATGTCAGTTAATGGACAGCAATGGGCAGCATGCCCCCTCTCATGGTTGCATAGCCCTATTGATGCATGGAGAGTGGGCACAGGGGGGAGGTACTGGAGGGTGGCAGGTGCCCGTGGAACCCGCACCCCAGGGAGAGTCGGTGTCATGGGCACTAACTCTCACTGGGGTACGGGTCTCACAGACACTGACTCTCACTGGGGTACGGGTCTCACAGACACTGACTCTCACTGGGGTACGGGTCCCACACACACCGACTCTCACTGGGGTACGGGTCTCACAGACACTGACTCTCACTGGGGTACGGGTCCCACACACACCGACTCTCACTGGGGTACGGGTCCCACAGACACCGACTCTCACTGGGGTACGGGTCCCACAGACACTGACTCTCACTGGGGTACGGGTCCCACAGACACTGACTCTCACTGGGGTACGGGTCCCACAGACACTGACTCTCACTGGGGCACGGGTCCCACACACACCGACTCTCCCTGGGGTACGGGTCCCACAGACACTGACTCTCCCTGGGGTACGGGTCCCACAGACACCGACTCTCACTGGGGTACGGGTCCCACAGACACCGACTCTCACTGGGGTACGGGTCTCACAGACACCGACTCTCACTGGGGTACGGGTCCCACACACACCGACTCTCACTGGGGTACAGGTCCCACACACACTGACTCTCACTGGGGTACGGGTCCCACAGACACTGACTCTCACTGGGGTACGGGTCCCACACACACTGACTCTCACTGGGGTACGGGTCTCACAGACACCGACTCTCACTGGGGTACGGGTCCCACAGACACCGACTCTCACTGGGGTACGGGTCTCACAGACACCGACTCTCACTGGGGTACGGGTCCCACAGACACCGACTCTCACTGGGGTACGGGTCCCACACACACCGACTCTCACTGGGGTACGGGTCCCACACACACCGACTCTCACTGGGGTACGGGTCCCACACACACCGACTCTCTCTGGGGTACGGGTCCCACAGACACCGACTCTCACTAGGGTACGGGTCCCACAGACACCGACTGTCCCTGGGGTACGGGTCCCTCAGACACCGACTCTCACTGGGGTACGGGTCCCACAGACACCGACTCTCACTGGGGTACGGGTCCCACAGACACCGACTCTCACTGGGGTACGGGTCCCACAGACACCGACTCTCACTGGGGTACGGGTCCCTCAGACACTGACTCTCACTGGGGTACGGGTCCCACAGACACTGACTCTCACTGGGGTACGGGTCCCACAGACACCGACTCTCACTGGGGTACGGGTCCCACAGACACTGACTCTCACTGGGGTACGGGTCCCACAGACACCGACTCTCACTGGGGTACGGGTCCCACACACACCGACTCTCCCTGGGGTACGGGTCCCACAGACACCGACTCTCACTGGGGTACGGGTCCCACAGACACCGACTCTCACTGGGGTACGGGTCCCACAGACACCGACTCTCACTGGGGTACGGGTCCCACAGACACCGACTCTCACTGGGGTACGGGTCCCACAGACACCGACTCTCACTGGGGTACGGGTCCCACAGACACCGACTCTCACTGGGGTACGGGTCCCACAGACACCGACTCTCACTGGGGTATGGGTTACATGGGCATCAGTTTCCCTCTGACACCTCCCCCCCCAGTGCCCACGTGTGTCAACATGGATACCTTGTGTCAGCAGGGCTATGCAACCATGGGAGGGATATTGCTGTGGATGTTGGGGGTTGCCAACCCTCCAGGATTGTCCTGGAGTCTCCAGGGATGAAAGATTAATCTTCAGGACACTACTGCGGGCAAAACCCAGGAGAGAAATCATCGGGGTGAAATGAATTGCGTCTTTTTAAAATTTTTTTTGAAGTCTTCAGTTTATTAAATATAAAAATATTGGAGATGGGGAAGAAAAGTGCTGTTTGACCGGGTGGGGTTGGAGGAGGCAGGTTGTGTGATGAAACCTCCAGGAATACAGCAAATCGGAGTTGGCAACCCTAAGTTGAAGGTGGCGTCCAGACAGAGAGAGAGGCAGCATAGTGACAAGAGTGTGCCAACTGGGGTACGGGTCCCACAGACACCGACTCTCACTGGGGTACGGGTCCCACAGACACCGACTCTCACTGGGGTACGGGTCCCACAGACACCGACTCTCACTGGGGTACGGGTCCCACAGACACGGACTCTCACTGGGGTACGGGTCCCACAGACACGGACTCTCACTGGGGTACGGGTCCCACAGACACGGACTCTCACTGGGGTACGGGTCCCACAGACACGGACTCTCCCTGGGGTACGGGTCCCACAGACACTGACTCTCACTGGGGTACGGGTCCCACAGACACTGACTCTCACTGGGGTACGGGTCCCACACACACCGACTCTCACTGGGGTACGGGTCCCACACACACTGACTCTCACTGGGGTACGGGTCCCACACACACCGACTCTCACTGGGGTACGGGTCCCACACACACTGACTCTCACTGGGGTACGGGTCCCACAGACACCGACTCTCACAGTGCGTACCAGCAAGGCTTGAGAGGACAGGATACTCAGCTACTTCCTGACTTACAATCTCATCTCCCCTATTTTTTCCAACTATTGTAGCGTCCTGCACCGTGGGGCCTCGGCCCTTCCCCTGGTGTCCTGCACCGTGGGGCCTCGGCCCTTCCCCTGGTGTCCTGCACCGTGGGGCCTCGGCCCTTCCCCTGGTGTCCTGCACCGTGGGGCCTCGGCCCTCCCCCCTGGTGTCCTGCACCGTGGGGCCTCGGCCCTCCCCCCTGGTGTCCTGCACCGTGGGGCCTCGGCCCTTCCCCTGGTGTCCTGCACCGTGGGGCCTCGGCCCTTCCCCTGGTGTCCTGCACCGTGGGGCCTCGGCCCTTCCCCTGGTGTCCTGCACCGTGGGGCCTCAGCCCTTCCCCTGGTGTCCTGCACCGTGGGGCCTCGGCCCTTCCCCTGGTGTCCTGCACCGTGGGGCCTCAGCCCTTCCCCTGGTGTCCTGCACCGTGGGACCTTGGTCCTTCTCCCTGGACGCTCAATAACAGCAGCTCCTGGCTACACGTTCGCCATGAACACTCGTCCCTTCAAACCGAGCCCTCTGTTACAGCCGCCATTTTAACTCCAGCCTTGTCACATTACCTCTCCCACGTAAATTCCAGTGTCATTCTCATCGTCAGTGCGGTAACACACGGTCAGCCCCAGCTTCTCCTGGTGGCTGTCTTTGTACAGCTCCACTTCCTGGACAGGAAAACAGCAAAGAAATCATCAGCGGTCGTCCCTGTCTAAGAGAAAGAGAGAACTCCCATTTCTACAGCACCTTTCACCACCTCAGGACGTCCCAAAGCTTCACAGCCAAGGAAGTACTTTTTGAAGTGTGGTCGCTGTTGTATTGTAGGAAACGCGGCAGCCAATTTGCGCACAGCAAGATCCCACAAACAGCAATGTGATAATGAGCAGATCATCCGATTTTTAGTGATGTTGGTTGAGGCATAAATATTGGCCCCAGGACCCCGGGGAGAACTCCCCCCTGCTCTTCTTCCAATAGTGGCCGTGGGATCTTTTATGACCTCAGGACGTCCCAAAGCGTTTCACAGCCAATGAAGTACTTTTGAAGCGTACGTGTTCTAATCCCTCCATGGGCCTCGCCCCCCCCTCCCTATCTCTGTAACTTCCTCCAGCCCCTACGACCCTCCCTGATCTCTGCGCTCCTCCAGTTCTGGCCTCTTGTCCATCCCCCGATTTCCATCACTCCACCATTGGCGGCCGTGCCTTCAGCTGCCTCGGCCCTAAGCTCTGGAATTCCCTCCCTAAACCTCCCTCCGCCTCTCTCTCCTCCTTTCAGACGCTCCTTAAAACCTCCCTCTTTGACCGAGCTTTTGGCCACCTGTCCTAATATCTCCTCGTGGCTCGGGGTCTGATTTACGCTCCTGTGAAGCGCATTGGGAGGTTTTCACTCCATTAAAGGCGCTATATAAATGCAGGCTGTTGTAGGGTGCAGCACACTCACCTCGTATTCCAGCTCATCTGTTCTGTCGACTTCATGATGACCACTGTCCAGGTAGTCATTGGGGTCGTAGTAATCGTTCCCAATCGGAGGGCTGTGGGAACGACAGGTTAGTCAGAGAGAGAGAGAGACCCCCTAACACAGGACAATGCTTTCCTTCAACCCTGACCTGCAGTGTGAGAAAGAGGTTAGAGTCGGGGAGTGGGATTCAGGCCTGGAAGGGAATTGGGCTGTCGTCAGAGAGCAAGATTGTGGAGGAGCAAAGGGGCGTGTTTGGGAAAGGACGGGAAACGGAACTGGAGGGAGATACAGCGACGGAGGAGAACTTGGGGTCTCTGTTTATTCAGGGTATGGGGGGGGGTCCCTGTTTATTCAGGGAATGGGGGGGGTCCCTGTTTATTCAGGGAATGGGGGGGTCCCTGTTTATTCAGGGTACGGGGGGGTCCCTGTTTATTCAGGGTACGGGGGGGTCTCTATTTATTCAGGGTACGGGGGGGTCTCTGTTTATTCAGGGTACGGGGGGGTCTCTGTTTATTCAGGGTATGGGGGGTCCCCGTTTATTCAGGGTACGGGGGGGTCTCTGTTTATTCAGGGTATGGGGGGTCCCTGTTTATTCAGGGTACGGGGGGGTCTCTGTTTATTCAGGGTATGGGGGGTCCCCGTTTATTCAGGGTACGGGGGGGTCTCTGTTTATTCAGGGTATGGGGGGTCCCCGTTTATTCAGGGTACGGGGGGGTCTCTGTTTATTCAGGGTACGGGGGGGTCTCTGTTTATTCAGGGTACGGGGGGGTCTCTGTTTATTCAGGGTACGGGGGGGGTTCCTGTTTATTCGGGGTATGGGGGGTCCCTGTTTATTCAGTGTATGGGGGGTCTCTGTTTATTCAGGGTATGGGGGGGGGGTCCCTGTTTATTCAGGGTATGGGGGGTCTCTGTTTATTCAGGGTACGGGGGGGTCCCTGTTTATTTAGGGTATGGGGGGTCTCTGTTTATTCAGGGTACGGGGGGGTCCCTGTTTATTTAGGGTATGGGGGGTCTCTGTTTATTCAGGGTACGGGGGGGTCCCTGTTTATTTAGGGTATGGGGGGGTCCCTGTTTATTCAGGGTACGAGGGGGGTCTCTGTTTATTCAGGGTACGGGGGGGTCTCTGTTTATTCAAGGTACGGGGGGGTCTCTGTTTATTCAGGGTATGGGGGGGGTCCCTGTTTATTCAGGGTATCGGGGGGTCCCCGTTTATTCAGGGTACGGGGGGGGTCTCTGTTTATTCAGGGTATGGGGGGGGGGTCCCTGTTTATTCAGGGTACAGTGGGGGGAGGTCTCTGTTTATTCAGGGTATGGGGGGGTCTCTGTTTATTCAGGGTATGGGGGGGGTCCCTGTTTATTCAGGGTACAGTGGGGGGAGGTCTCTGTTTATTCAGGGTATGGGGGGGTCTCTGTTTATTCAGGGTACGGGGGGGGTCTCTGTTTATTCAGGGTATGGGGGGGTCTCTGTTTATTCGGGGTACGGGGGGGGTCTCTGTTTATTCAGGGTACGGGGGGCTCCCTGTTTATTCAGGGTACGGGGGGGGTCTCTGTTTATTCAGGGTACGGGGGGGCGTCCCTGTTTATTCAGGGTATGGGGGGGTCCCTGTTTATTCAGGGTATGGGGGGGTCTCTGTTTATTCAGGGTATGGGGGGGGTCCCTGTTTATTCAGGGTACAGTGGGGGGAGGTCTCTGTTTATTCAGGGTATGGGGGGGTCTCTGTTTATTCAGGGTACGGGGGGGGTCTCTGTTTATTCAGGGTATGGGGGGGTCTCTGTTTATTCGGGGTACGGGGGGGGTCTCTGTTTATTCAGGGTACGGGGGGCTCCCTGTTTATTCAGGGTACGGGGGGGGTCTCTGTTTATTCAGGGTACGGGGGGGCGTCCCTGTTTATTCAGGGTATGGGGGGGTCCCTGTTTATTCAGGGTATGGGGGGGTCCCTGTTTATTCAGGGTACGGGGGGGTCCCTGTTTATTCAGGGTATGGGGGGCTCCCTGTTTATTCGGGGTATGGGGGGGGGTCCCTGTTTATTCAGGGTATGGGGGGTCCCTGTTTATTCAGGGTATGGGGGGCTCCCTGTTTATTCGGGGTATGGGGGGGTCCCTGTTTATTCAGGGTATGGGGGGGTCCCTGTTTATTCAGGGTATGGGGGGGTCCCTGTTTATTCAGGGTATGGGGGGGTCCCTGTTTATTCAGGGTATGGGGGGGTCCCTGTTTATTCAGGGTAAGGGGGGGGGTCCCTGTTTATTCGGGGTATGGGGGGGTCCCTGTTTATTCAGGGTATGGGGGGGTCCCTGTTTATTCAGGGTACGGGGGGTCCCTGTTTATTCAGGGTACGGGGGGGGTCTCTGTTTATTCAGGGTACGGGGGGGGCGTCCCTGTTTATTCAGGGTACGGGGGGGTCCCTGTTTATTCGGGGTATGGGGGGGTCCCTGGTTATTCGGGGTACGGGGGGTCTCTGTTTATTCAGGGTATGGGGGGGGGGTCCCTGTTTATTCGGGGTATGGGGGGGTCCCTGGTTATTCGGGGTACGGGGGGTCCCTGTTTATTCGGAGTATGAGGGGGTCTCTGTTTATTCGGGGTATGGGGGTGGGTCCCTGTTTATTCAGGGTACGGGGGGGTCTCTGTTTATTCAGGGTACGGGGGGGCGTCCCTGTTTATTCGGAGTATGAGGGGGTCCCTGTTTATTCGGGGTACGGGGGGGGGTCTCTGTTTATTCAGGGTACGGTGGGGGGAGGTCTCTGTTTATTCAGGGTACGGGGGGGTCCCTGTTTATTCAGGGTACGGGGGGGTCCCTGTTTATTCAGGGTACGGGGGGGGTCCCTGTTTATTCAGTGTACGGGGGGGGGGGGTCCCTGTTTATTCAGTGTACGGGGGGGGGGTCCCTGTTTATTCAGTGTACGGGGGGGGGGGGGTCCCTGTTTATTCAGTGTACGGGGGGGGGGGGGTCTCTGTTTATTCAGGGTACGGTGGGGGGAGGTCTCTGTTTATTCAGGGTACGGTGGGGGGAGGTCTCTGTTTATTCAGGGTACGGGGGGGGTCCCTGTTTTTTCGGGGTATGGGGGGTCCCTGTTTATTCGGGGTACGGGGGGGGTCCCTGTTTATTCGGGGTACGGGGGGGTCCCTGTTTTTTCGGGGTATGGGGGGGGGTCCCTGTTTATTCGGGGTATGAGGGGGTCCCTGTTTTTTCGGGGTATGGGGGGTCCCTGTTTATTCGGGGTACGGGGGTCCCTGTTTATTCGGGGTATGGGGGGGTCCCTGTTTATTCGGGGTATGGGGGGTCCCTGTTTATTCGGGGTACGGGGGGGGGGCGTCCCTGTTTATTCGGGGTACGGGGGGGCGTCCCTGTTTATTCGGGGTACGGGGGGTTCCCTGTTTATTCGGGGTACGGGGGTCCCTGTTTATTCAGGGTACGGGGGTCCCTGTTTATTCGGGGTATGGGGGGGGGTCCCTGTTTATTCGGGGTACGGGGGTCCCTGTTTATTCGGGGTATGGGGGGTCCCTGTTTATTCGGGGTACGGGGGGGGGGCGTCCCTGTTTATTCGGGGTACGGGGGGGGGTCCCTGTTTATTCGGGGTACGGGGGTCCCTGTTTATTCGGGGTATGGGGGGGTCCCTGTTTATTCGGGGTATGGGGGGTCCCTGTTTATTCGGGGTACGGGGGGGCGTCCCTGTTTATTCGGGGTACGGGGGGGGCGTCCCTGTTTATTCGGGGTACGGGGGGTTCCCTGTTTATTCGGGGTACGGGGGTCCCTGTTTATTCAGGGTACGGGGGGGGTCTCTGTTTATTCAGGGTACGGGGGGGGGTCCCTGTTTATTCGGGGTATGGGGGGTTCCCTGTTTATTCGGGGTATGGGGGGTTCCCTGTTTATTCGGGGTATGGGGGGGTCCCTGTTTATTCGGGGTACGGGGGGGCGTCCCTGTTTATTCGGGGTATGGGGGGGCGTCCCTGTTTATTCGGGGTACGGGGGGGGGTCCCTGTTTATTCGGGGTACGGGGGGTTCCCTGTTTATTCGGGGTACGGGGGGTTCCCTGTTTATTTGGGGTACGGGGGGTTCCCTGTTTATTTGGGGTATGGGGGGTCCCTGTTTATTCGGGGTATGGGGGGTTCCCTGTTTATTTGGGGTATGTGGGGGGGTCCCTGTGTTTTCGGTGTAGGGGCGGGGCTGTTTCTGATACTCACAGATCGGAGAGAACGTATGGTTCCAGTAGTACGACTGGTGGAGATGGAGGCCTGACCTTGTTCAGTGCCATGATGTGTTCGAAGGTGATGTCTGTCTGTGTCCCATTGTCGACCAACTGCAGGTCCTGGATCGAGGCGGCGATTTTGCCTCTCGGGCTTCGTCGCAGCACCTGAATAACAAGGGGGTCTCTGGATGGCCTGAGGGCATCGACAGCCTGCTCCTGACTCACTTTAGAGAGGGTATTCCCATGGACCTGCAGGGGAAGGAGGGCAACAGAGGAAATCATGAGACACCAACTGATCCCACATTGAGAACCCCAGGTAAAGGGCCGAGGCCCCACGGCGCAGGACACCAGGGGAAGGGCCAAGGCCCCACGGTGCAGGGCACCGGGGGAAGGGCCGAGGCCCCACGGTGCAGGGCACCGGGGGAAGGGCCGAGGCCCCACGGTGCAGGACATCAGGGGAAGGGCCGAGGCCCCACGGTGCAGGACACCAGGGGAAGGGGCGAGGCCCCACGGTGCAGGACACCAGGGGAAGGGCCGAGGCCCCGCGGTGCAGGACACCAGGGGAAGGGGCGAGGCCCCACGGTGCAGGACACCAGGGGAAGGGCCGAGGCCCCGCGGTGCAGGGACACCAGGGGAAGGGCCGAGGCTCCACGGTGCAGGACACCAGGGGTAGGGCCGAGGCCCCACGGTGCAGGACACCAGGGGAAGGGCCGAGGCTCCACGGTGCAGGACACCAGGGGGAAGGGCCGAGGCCCCACGGCGCAGGACCCCGGGGGAAGGGCCGAGGCCCCACGGTGCAGGACACCAGGGGAAGGGCTGAGGCCCCGCGGTGCAGGGCACCGGGGGAAGGGCCAAGGCCCCACGGTGCTGGACACCGGGGGAAGGGCCAAGGCCCCACGGTGCTGGACACCGGGGGAAGGGCCGAGGCCCCACGGCGCAGGACACCAGGGGAAGGGCCGAGGCCCCACGGTGCAGGACACCAGAGAAAGGGCCGAGGCCCCGCGGTGCAGGGAAACCAGGGGAAGGGCCGAGGCCCCACGGTGCAGGACTCCAGGGGAAGGGCCGTGGCCCCACGGTGCAGGGACACCAGGGGAAGGGCCAAGGCCCCACGGTGCAGGACACCAGGGGAAGGGCCGAGGCCCCACGGTGCAGGACTCCAGGGGAAGGGCCGAGGCCCCACGGTGCAGGGACACCAGGGGGAAGGGTCGAGGCCCCACGGTGCAGGGACACCAGGGGAAGGGTCGAGGCCCCACGGTGCAGGACCCTGGGAGAAGGGGAAGTGACTGTCGGTCATTCGCCTCTTGACCCTGTTTGACATCTCTTTGTGTCTGTGGACCAGCCCCACCCTTCCCCCCCTCCCTCCCCTCCCTCCATCCTCCCCCCCGTCCCCCCCCACCCCCCCCCCCCCCCGAGAGTGCCACCCTGCTCTGCATCTGTTGCCAGTTCTTCACCGGTCAGTCTCCTGCTTACTTTCTGTCAGAGCGTCAGGAACTCCTGACCTCTGATCCCCCCTCCCCTCCCCTCTCCCCCTCACCACAACGTGTACTCACTGTGTACGGACTCACGGGTGACAATCTGCGTCCCGCAGCTCCGTGACGCAATCCGTTTGAGCCCTTGTGGGGAGAGAAAGCAGAATAAATATTCGTTTTGACCACTGGATATAGGGTTGCCAACCCTCCAGGATTGCCCAGAGTCTCCGGGAATTGGAGATTAATTTCCTGGACACTGCCTCGAGAAAACCCAGGAGAAAACTCATAGGAATACAAGAATACCTCAATCTCAAGCAGTCAATCACCTCTTGACCCTGTCTGATGTCTCTTTGTGTCTGTGGACCTTCCCCCCCTCCCCCCTCTCAGGAGCAGCACCAGGCGTACCCAAAAATGAGGTGCCAACCTGGTGAAGCTACAACTCAGGACTACACGCATGCTAAACAGCGGAAGCAACATGCTACAGACAGAGCTAAGCGATTCCACAACCAATGGATCAGATCAAAGCTCTGCAGTCCTGCCACATCCAGTCGTGAATGGTGGTGGACAATTAAACAACTAACGGGAGGAGGAGGCTCTGCAAACATCCCCATCCTCAATGATGGCGGAGTCTAGCACGTAAGTGCAAAAGACAAGGCTGAAGTGTTTGCAACCATCTTCAGCCAGAAGTGCCGAGTGGATGATCCATCTCGGCCTCCTCCCGATATCCCCACCATCACAGAAGCCAGTCTTCAGCCAATTTGATTCACCCCACGTGATATCAAGAAACGGCTGAGTGCACTGGATACAGCAAAGGCTATGGGCTCCGACAACATCCCGGCTGTAGTGCTGAAGACTTGTGCTCCAGAACGAGCTGTGCCTCTAGCCAAGCTGTTCCAGTACAGCTACAACACTGGCATCTACCCGACAATGTGGAAAATTGCTCAGGTATGTCCTGTCCACAAAAAGCAGGACAAATCCAATCCGGCCAATTACCGCCCCATCAGTCTACTCTCAATCATCAGCAAAGTGATGGAAGGTGTCATCGACAGTGCTATCAAGCGGCACTTACTCACCAATAACCTGCTCACCGATGCTCAGTTTGGGTTCCGCCAGGACCACTCGGCTCCAGACCTCATTACAGCCTTGGTCCAAACATGGACAAAAGAGCTGAATTCCAGAGGTGAGGTGAGAGTGACTGCCCTTGGCATCAAGGCAGCATTTGACCGAGTGTGACACCAAGGAGCTCGAGTAAAATTGAAGTCAATGGCAATCAGGGGGAAAACTCTCCAGTGGCTGGAGTCATACCTAGCACAAAGGAAGATGGTAGTGGTTGTTGGAGGCCAATTATCTCAGCCCCAGGACATTGCTGCAGGAGTTCCTCAGGGCAGTGTCCTAGGCCCAACCATCTTCAGCTGCTTCATCAATGACCCTCCCTCCATCATAAGGTCAGAAATGGGGATGTTCGCTGATGATAGCACAGTGTTCAGTTCCATTCGCAACCCCTCAGATAATGAAGCAGTCCGTGCCCGCATGCAGCAAGACCTGGACAACATCCAGGCTTGGGCTGGTAAGTGGCAAGTAACATTCGTGGCAGATAAGTGCCAGGCAATGACCATCTCCAACAAGAGAGAGTCTAACCACCTCCCCTTGACATTCAACGGCATTACCATCGCCAAATCCCCCACCATCAACATCCTGGGGGTCACCATTGACCAGAAACTTAACTGGACCAGCCATATAAATACTGTGGCTACGAGAGCAGGTCAGAGGCTGGGTATTCTGCGGCGAGTGACTCACCTCCTGACTCCCCAAAGCCTTTCCACCATCTACAAGGCACAAGTCAGGAGTGTGATGGAATACTCTCCACTTGCCTGGATGAGTGCAGCTCCAACAACACTCAGGAAGCTCGACACCATCCAGGACAAAGCAGCCCGCTTGATTGGCACCCCATCCACCACCCTAAACATTCACTCCCTTCACCACCGACGCACCGTGGCTGCAGTGTGTACCATCCACAGGATGCACTGCAGCAACTCGCCAAGGCTTCTTCGACAGCACCTCCCAAACCCGCGACCTCTACCACCTAGAAGGACAAGGGCAGCAGGCACATGGGAACAACACCACCTGCATGTTCCCCTCCAAGTCACACACCATCCCGACTTGGAAATATATCGGCTGTTCCTTCATCGTCGCTGGGTCAAAATCCTGGAACTCCCTTCCTAACAGCACTGTGGGAGAACCTTTACCACACGGACTGCAGCGGTTCAAGAAGGCGGCTCACCACCACCTTCTCAAGGGCAATTAGGGATGGGCAATAAATGCCGGCCTCGCCAGAGACGCTGACATCAAATGAACGAATTAAAAAAAGAACTGGAGGAGGTCGCTGAGCCCCTCGAGCCTGTTCTAACATTCACTCAGATCATGGCTGATCTTAACCCCATTTACCTGCCTTGGTTTCATAATCTTTAATACCCAACAAAAATCGATCAATCTCAGTCCTGAAATTTCCAATTGACCCCCAGACTCAACAGCTTTTTGGGGGAGAGAGTTCCATATTCCCACTCCCCTTTGTGTGAAGAAATGCTTCCCGACATCACCCCTGAACGGCCTGGCTCTAATTTTAAGGTTCTGCCCCCTTGTTCTGGACTCCCCCCACCAGAGGAAATAGTTTCTCTCCATCGACCCTATCAAATCCTTTAATCATCTTAAACACCTCAATTAGATCACCCCTTAATCTTCTACACTCGAGGGAATACAAGCCGAGTCTGTGCAACCTGTCCTCGGAATTTAACCCCTTTAGCCCCGGTATCATTCTGGGGAATCTGCGCTGCACCCCCTCCAAGGCCAGTATATCCTCCCTGAGGTGCGGTGCCCATAGGGCCATTAAATTCATTATATACAGGAACAGGAGGAGGCCATTCAGCCCCTTGAGCCTTTTACATAGAAACAGGAGGAGGCCATTCAGCGCCTCGAGCCTTTTACATAGAAACAGGAGGAGGCCATTCAGCCCCTCGAGCCCGTTACACAGGAACAGGAGGAGGCCATTCAGCCCCTCGAGCCTTTTACACACGAACAGGAGGAGGCCATCAGCCCCTCGAGCCTGTTATATAGGAACAGGAGAAGGCCATTCAGCCCCTCGAGCCTGTTACAAATGTTGGAGATGGGGAAAAAGCTGTTTGACCGGGTGAGGCCAGAGGTCTGAAACCTCCAGGAATCTGTCCAACCAGAGTTGGTTACCCTAACTGGAGGGGAGGGAGCCGCGTCTGCTTCCTGCCACCGTGTCGTCACCGCGTGTGACCGATTTGCAGTTTCTCACTGTCCCGTGCCTCTCTGAGGCTCGTCTGAGGAGATCTGGTAGAGGAGCTCACAATTGTAAGGGGCTTTGTTATGTTGAATTGGTAAAAATCTATTTCCACTGGTCAGAGGGTCAGTAACTGAGGGCCATTAATTTGAATGAAGGGAGATGTCAGGAGAAAGGTATTTTTACGCAGAGGATTGTTGAAGGGGGAAGGGCAGTAGAGTGGATCTAAGGATAGTCTATTTCCACATGTATATATGTGTCTTTGAGTGTGCATATATGTGTGTGTGAGTATGCAGTATATATATGTGTGTATGTATGTATGTATATATGTATATGTGTGCGTGTGTATATGGGTGAGTGTATCTGTGTGAGTGTGTGTTTGTAATATCTGTGTCTGTGTATGAGTGTGTAATATATGTGTGTGTAAGTGTAATATCTGTGTGTGTGTGTAATAGCTGTGTGTGTGTAATATCGGTGTGAGTGTTATATCTGTGCGTGTAATATCTGTGTTTGAGTGTGTAGTATCAGTGTGTGTGTAATATCTGTGTGTCTGTGTGTGTTATATCTGTGTGAGTGTGTAATATCGTGTGTGTTAAATCTGTGTGTGTGTGTGTAATATTGTGTGTGTGATATCAGTGTGTGTAATAACTGTGAGTGTGTAATATTTGTGTGTGTGTAATATCGTGTGTGTGTAATATCCGTGTGTGAGTGTGTGATATCTGCGTGTGTGTAATATCTGTGTGAGTGTGATATCTGTGTGTGTAAGTATGAGTGTGTAATATTTGTGTGTGTAATATCGTGTGTGTAACATCTGTGTGTGTAACATCTGTGTGTGATATCTGTGTGTGTAATAACTGTGTGTGAGTGTATGATATCTGTGCGTGTGTAATAACTGTGAGTGTATTATGTGTATGAGTGTGTAATAATTGTGTGTGAGGGTGTAATAACTGTGTGTGAGTGCGTTATAACTGTGTGTGTAATATCTGTGTGTGAGTATGTAATATCTGTGTGTGTTACATCTGTGTGTGTAATATCTGTGTGTGAGTGTGTAATAACTGTGTTTTATCTGTGTGTGTAATAACTGTGAGTGTTATATCTGTGTGAGTGTGTAATAACTGTGTGAGTGTGTAATGACTGTGTGTGAGTGAGTGTTATATCTGTGTGTGTGTAATATCTGTGTGTGTAATAACTGTGTGTGAGTGAGTGTTATATCTGTGTGTGTGTGTAAAAACTGTGTGTGAGTGTAATAAATGTGTGTGAGTGTGTAATTGTGTGAATGTGTAATAACTGTGTGAGTGAGTGTTATATCTGTGTGTGTGCATATGTGTGTGTGCATGTAATAACTGTGTGTGAGTGTGTAATAATTGTGTGTGAGTGAGTGTTATATCTGTGTATTATATCTGTGTGTGTAATAATTGTGTGTGAGTGTGTAATAACTGAGTGAGTGAGTGTTATATCTGTGTATTATATCTGTGTGTGTGTAATAACTGTGTGTGAGTGAGTGTTATATCTGTGCATTATATCTGTGTGTGTGTAATAACTGTCAACAATTTTACAACACCAAGTTATAGTCCAACGATTTTATTTTTAATCCCACAAGCTTTCGGGGGCTTTCCCCTTCCACAGCGCCTGAGGAAGGGGAAAGCCCCCGAAAGCTTGTGGGATTAAAAATAAAATCGTTGGACTATAACTTGGTGTTGTAAAATTGTTTACAATTGTTAACCCCAGTCCATCACCGGCATCTCCACATCATGTGTAATAACTGTGTGTGAGTGTGTAATAACTGTGTGTGAGTGTGTAATAACTGTGTGTGAGTGTGTAATAACTGTGTGTGAGTGTGTAATAACTGTGTGTGAGTGTGCACCTCAGGTGAGATCAGGAACGGGCTTGGTCGTGACGCCCCCAAAGTCGAAGAGCCGGCGGACTCTGACGGTTGGGGATGAGGGGTGAAGAGTGGTTATTTTGAGAGATGCCCAGGTGCCGCTCCCTCGACGCTGCCCCAGCCCGACAGTGCTCAGCTCCCCAGGAGCCTGTCCCAGCCCCAGCCCCAGACTCAGGGACGGGCGGCAGTGGGAGGAGAACAGAACGATGCCTCCGTCATAATTTTAAAAACATTTCACATTCGATAGATGTTTTGGAGAATCACTCCACCCCCCCCCCCCCGACCACCCCCCTCCCCCGCAGGAGATTGGACAGATGTGATTGCAGCTGGTAATTGGTTGCTAAGTCTTGTGACAGGCTGGGAGGAGAGGGGGATGGGGAGATGGAACACATTAATGGAATATATTGTCGCCACGGCAACGGGAGTCGAGGAATTCTTGGTCATGGCGAGGTCAGTGCAACTCCTGAGACTCCGATCGCAGCACCGGCACGTGACTACAAGATGTAGGACACATCGGTGTCACACGTTGAGAACCACTGCAGACAAACTCCTTCTCGATCTAACCCGTGCTGTACCTGCCCCTGGGAGTGTTTGATGGGACAGTGTAGAGGGAGCTTTACTCTGTATCTAACCCTGTACCTGCCCCTGGGAGTGTTTGATGGGACAGTGTAGAGGGAGCTTTACTCTGTATCTAACCCTGTACCTGCCCTGGGAGTGTTTGATGGGACAGTGTAGAGGGAGCTTTACTCTGGATCTAACCCTGTACCTGCCCTGGGAGTGTTTGATGGGACAGTGTAGAGGGAGCTTTACTCTGTATCTAACCCTGTACCTGCCCTGGGAGTGTTCGATGGGACAGTGTAGAGGGAGCTTTACTCTGTATCTAACCCTGTACCTGCCCTGGGAGTGTTTGATGGGACAGTGTAGAGGGAGCTTTACTCTGTATCTAACCCTGTACCTGCCCTGGGAGTGTTTGATGGGACAGTGTAGAGGGAGCTTTACTCTGTATCTAACCCTGTACCTGCCCCTGGGAGTGTTTGATGGGACAGTGTAGAGGGAGCTTTACTCTGTATCTAACCCTGTACCTGCCCTGGGAGTGTTTGATGGGACAGTGTAGAGGGAGCTTTACTCTGTATCTAAACCTGTACCTGCCCTGGGAGTGTTTGATGGGACAGTGTAGAGGGAGCTTTACTCTGTATCTAACCCTGTACCTGCCCTGGGAGTGTTTGATGGGACAGTGTAGAGGGAGCTTTACTCTGTATCTAACCCTGTACCTGACCCTGGGAGTGTTTGATGGGACAGTGTAGAGGGAGCTTTACTCTGTATCTAACCCTGTACCTGCCCTGGGAGTGTTTGATGGGACAGTGTAGAGGGAGCTTTACTCTGTATCTAACCCTGTACCTGCCCTGGGAGTGTTTGATGGGACAGTGTAGAGGGAGCTTTACTCTGTATCTAACCCTGTACCTGCCCTGGGAGTGTTTGATGGGACAGTGTAGAGGGAGCTTTACTCTGTATCTAACCCTGTACCTGCCCTGGGAGTGTTTGATGGGACAGTGTAGAGGGAGCTTTACTCTGTATCTAACCCTGTACCTGCCCCTGGGAGTGTTTGATGGGACAGTGTAGAGGGAGCTTTACTCTGTATCTAACCCTGTACCTGCCCTGGGAGTGTTTGATGGGACAGTGTAGAGGGAGCTTTACTCTGTATCTAACCCTGTACCTGCCCTGGGAGTGTTTGACGGGACAGTGTAGAGGGAGCTTTACTCTGTATCTAACCCTGTACCTGACCCTGGGAGTGTTTGACGGGACAGTGTAGAGGGAGCTTTACTCTGTATCTAACCCTGTACCTGCCCTGGGAGTGTTTGATGGGACAGTGTAGAGGGAGCTTTACTCTGTATCTAACCCTGTACCTGACCCTGGGAGTGTTTGACGGGACAGTGTAGAGGGAGCTTTACTCTGTATCTAACCCTGTACCTGCCCTGGGAGTGTTTGATGGGACAGTGTAGAGGGAGCTTTACTCTGTATCTAACCCTGTACCTGACCCTGGGAGTGTTTGACGGGACAGTGTAGAGGGAGCTTTACTCTGTATCTAACCCTGTACCTGCCCTGGGAGTGTTTGATGGGACAGTGTAGAGGGAGCTTTACTCTGGATCTAACCCTGTACCTGCCCTGGGAGTGTTTGATGGGGCAGTGTTGAGGGAGCTTTACTCTGTATCTAACCCTGTACCTGCCCCTGGGAGTGTTTGATGGGACAGTGTAGAGGGAGCTTTACTCTGTATCTAACCCTGTACCTGCCCTGGGAGTGTTTGATGGGACAGTGTAGAGGGAGCTTTACTCTGTATCTAACCCTGTACCTGCCCTGGGAGTGTTTGATGGGACAGTGTAGAGGGAGCTTTACTCTGTATCTAACCCTGTACCTGCCCTGGGAGTGTTTGATGGGACAGTGTTGAGGGAGCTTTACTCTGTATCTAACCCTGTACCTGCCCTGGGAGTGTTTGATGGGACAGTGTAGAGGGAGCTTTACTCTGTATCTAACCCTGTACCTGCCCCGGGAGTGTTTGATGGGACAGTGTAGAGGGAGCTTTACTCTGTATCTAACCCTGTACCTGCCCTGGGAGTGTTTGATGGGACAGTGTAGAGGGAGCTTTACTCTGTATCTAACCCTGTACCTGCCCCGGGAGTGTTTGATGGGACAGTGTAGAGGGAGCTTTACTCTGTATCTAACCCTGTACCTGCCCCTGGGAGTGTTTGATGGGACAGTGTAGAGGGAGCTTTACTCTGTATCTAACCCTGTACCTGCCCCGGGAGTGTTTGATGGGACAGTGTAGAGGGAGCTTTACTCTGTATCTAACCCTGTACCTGCCCCTGGGAGTGTTTGATGGGACAGTGTGGAGGGAGCTTTACTCTGTATCTAACCCTGTACCTGCCCTGGGAGTGTTTGATGGGACAGTGTAGAGGGAGCTTTACTCTGTATCTAACCCTGTACCTGCCCTGGGAGTGTTTGATGGGACAGTGTTGAGGGAGCTTTACTCTGTATCTAACCCTGTACCTGCCCTGGGAGTGTTTGATGGGACAGTGTAGAGGGAGCTTTACTCTGTATCTAACCCTGTACCTGCCCTGGGAGTGTTTGATGGGACAGTGTTGAGGGAGCTTTACTCTGTATCTAACCCTGTACCTGCCCTGGGAGTGTTTGATGGGACAGTGTAGAGGGAGCTTTACTCTGTATCTAACCCTGTACCTGCCCCGGGAGTGTTTGATGGGACAGTGTAGAGGGAGCTTTACTCTGTATCTAACCCTGTACCTGCCCTGGGAGTGTTTGATGGGACAGTGTAGAGGGAGCTTTACTCTGTATCTAACCCTGTACCTGCCCCGGGAGTGTTTGATGGGACAGTGTAGAGGGAGCTTTACTCTGTATCTAACCCTGTACCTGCCCCTGGGAGTGTTTGATGGGACAGTGTAGAGGGAGCTTTACTCTGTATCTAACCCTGTACCTGCCCCTGGGAGTGTTTGATGGGACAGTGTAGAGGGAGCTTTACTCTGTATCTAACCCTGTACCTGCCCCGGGAGTGTTTGATGGGACAGTGTAGAGGGAGCTTTACTCTGTATCTAACCCTGTACCTGCCCCTGGGAGTGTTTGATGGGACAGTGTAGAGGGAGCTTTACTCTGTATCTAACCCTGTACCTGCCCTGGGAGTGTTTGATGGGACAGTGTAGAGGGAGCTTTACTCTGTATCTAACCCTGTACCTGCCCTGGGAGTGTTTGATGGGACAGTGCAGAGGGAGCTTTACTCTGTATCTAACCCTGTACCTGCCCTGGGAGTGTTTGATGGGACAGTGCAGAGGGAGCTTTACTCTGTATCTAACCCTGTACCTGCCCTGGGAGTGTTTGACGGGACAGTGTAGAGGGAGCTTTACTCTGTATCTAACCCTGTACCTGCCCTGGGAGTGTTTGATGGGACAGTGTAGAGGGAGCTTTACTCTGTATCTAACCCTGTACCTGCCCTGGGAGTGTTTGATGGGACAGTGTAGAGGGAGCTTTACTCTGTATCTAACCCTGTACCTGCCCTGGGAGTGTTTGATGGGACAGTGTAGAGGGAGCTTTACTCTGTATCTAACCCTGTACCTGCCCTGGGAGTGTTTGATGGGACAGTGTAGAGGGAGCTTTACTCTGTATCTAACCCTGTACCTGCCCTGGGAGTGTGTGATGGGACAGTGTAGAGGGAGCTTTACTCTGTATCTAACCCTGTACCTGACCCTGGGAGTGTTTGATGGGACAGTGTAGAGGGAGCTTTACTCTGTATCTACCTGGTGCTGTACCTGCCCTGGGAGTGTTTGATGGGACAGTGTAGAGGGAGCTTTACTCTGTATCTAACCCTGTACCTGCCCTGGGAGTGTTTGATGGGACAGTGTAGAGGGAGCTTTACTCTGTATCTAACCCTGTACCTGCCCTGGGAGTGTTTGATGGGACAGTGTAGAGGGAGCTTTACTCTGTATCTAACCCTGTACCTGCCCTGGGAGTGTTTGATGGGACAGTGTAGAGGGAGCTTTACTCTGTATCTAACCCTGTACCGGCCCTGGGAGTGTTTGATGGGAGAGAAAAGCTGTTTGATTCACAGCACTGATGACCTTGACTTGGATGCTCACAGCCTGTGGGTCGATATATATTTGTGCTCTGCAGCATCTATTGTAGATTATAGAAGTGAGAACAAAGAGTATAGAAAGGAGAGGTGACAGAGCAGACACTGATTGTCCGACTGTAATCTCACTGTTCCAGGGAGATAGCTCTCCATGGAATACGAGCAGGAAACAGAACAAAAGGACTGAGGGAAGAAATTATTGGATAATAATTTTCTTCGGATCAGTAAAGAAGGATTTTGCGGCTGGAACTTCAGATCTCGGTTTTTGAAGGTGAATTGAATCTTTGGCTGGAAGCTCCCCAGAGTTATTGTCACTTTGGGAAGACATTCACACTCAAACTCACACACTCACACCCACACCCACACACAAACTCACACACACACACACACTCACACCCACACACACTCACACCCACACACAAACTCACACCCACACACACACACAAACTCACACCCACACACACAAACTCACACACACACACTCACACCCACACACACTCACACACACACCCACACAAACTCACACACACACACACTCACACCCAAACACAAACTCACACCCACACACACACACACTCACACCCACACACACTCACACACACACCCACACAAACTCACACACACACACACTCACACCCACACACAAACTCACACCCACACACTCACACCCACACACACTCACACACACACCCACACAAACTCACACACACACACACTCACACCCACACACAAACTCACACCCACACACTCACACCCACACACACTCACACACACACCCACACACACTCACACCCACACACAAACTCACACCCACACACTCACACCCACACAAACTCACACCCACACACAAACTCACACCCACACACACACACAGAAACTCACATACACACACTCACACAAACTCACACCCACACACACTCACACCCACACAAACTCACACTCACACCCACACACACACACAAACTCACACCCACACACACAAACTCACACACACACACTCACACCCACACACAAACTCACACCCACACACACACACACACAAACTCACACACTCACACACACACCCACACAAACTCACACACACACACTCACACCCACACACAAACTCACACCCACACACACACACACACTCACACCCACACACACTCACACACACACCCACACAAACTCACACCCACACACAAACTCACACCCACACACACACACTCACACCCACACACACACACACACAAACTCACATACACACACTCACACAAACTCACACCCACACACACTCACACCCACACAAACTCACACTCACACCCACACACACACAAACTCACACCCACACACACAAACTCACACACACACACTCACACCCACACACAAACTCACACCCACACACACACCCACACACACTCACACACACACACACACAAACTCACACCCACACCCACACTCACACCCACACACACTCACACACACACCCACACAAACTCACACACACACACTCACACCCACACACAAACTCACACCCACACACACACACACTCACACCCACACACACAAACTCACACCCACACATACACACACCCACACAAACTCACACCCACACACACCCACACAAACTCACACCCACACACACTCACACTCACACCCACACACACACACACAAACTCACACCCACACACACAAACTCACACCCACACACACTCACACTCACACCCACACACACACACACAAACTCACACCCACACACACACACTCACACCCACACACACTCACACCCACACACTCACACACACACCCACACAAACTCACACCCACACACAAACTCACACCCACACACACACACTCACACCCACACACACACACACACAAACTCACATACACACACTCACACAAACTCACACCCACACACACTCACACCCACACAAACTCACACTCACACCCACACACACACAAACTCACACCCACACACACAAACTCACACACACACACTCACACCCACACACAAACTCACACCCACACACACACCCACACACACTCACACACACACACACACAAACTCACACCCACACCCACACTCACACCCACACACACTCACACACACACCCACACAAACTCACACACACACACACTCACACCCACACACAAACTCACACCCACACACACACACACTCACACCCACACACACACAAACTCACACCCACACATACACACACCCACACAAACTCACACCCACACACACACACACACCCACACAAACTCACACCCACACACACTCACACTCACACCCACACACACACACACAAACTCACACCCACACACACACACTCACACCCACACACACTCACACCCACACACACACACACACACACACATCTCAGGACGTCCAAAAGTGCTTTACAGACAATGAAGTACTTTTTGAAGTGTGGTCACTGTTGTAATGTGGGAAACGCGGCAGCCAATTTGTGCACAGCAAGATCCCACAAACAGCAATGTGATAATGAGCAGATCATCTGTTTTTAGTGATGTTGGTTTGAGGGATAAATATTGGCCCCAGGACCCCGGGGAGAACTCCCCCTGCTCTTCTTCCAATAGTGGCCGTGGGATCTTTTACATCCACCTGAGAGGGGCAGACGGGGCCTCGGTTTAATGTCTCATCCGAAAGACAGCACCTCCGACAGTGCAGTGCTCCCTCAGTACTGACCCTCCGACAGTGCAGCGCTCCCTCAGTGCTGCCCCTCCGATAGTGCGACGCTCCCTCAGTACTGACCCTCCGACAGTGCGGCGCTCCCTCAGTACTGACCCTCCGACAGTGCGGCGCTCCCTCAGTACTGACCCTCCGACAGTGCGGCGCTCCCTCAGTACTGACCCTCCGACAGTGCGGCGCTCCCTCAGTACTGACCCTCCGACAGTGCGGCGCTCCCTCAGTACTGACCCTCCGACAGTGCGGCGCTCCCTCAGTACTGACCCTCCGACAATGCGGCGCTCCCTCAGTACTGACCCTCCGACAGTGCGGCGCTCCCTCAGTACTGACCCTCCGACAGTGCGGCGCTCCCTCAGTACTGACCCTCCGACAGTGCGGCGCTCCCTCAGTACTGACCCTCCGACAGTGCAGCGCTCCCTCATTATTGCACTGGGGAGTTTTGGCCTGGATTATGTGCTCGAGTCTCAGGAGCTCAAACCCATGATTTTCTGACTCAGAGGAGAGTGTGAGAGCCACTGAGCCACGGCTGACACCAAATGGTCAATTGCAGCTCCCTAACACCTGCCCCAGCTGAAATTTGCAAACAAAGCACAAACCAGGCTTGGGATCTCGGACCATCCTGGAGTGTGTGTCTCAGTACCAGAGCAGGCAGTGTACTGAGACACTGAGCTATCAGGACAACAACCATCACCCAAGCACAGTGGATTATAGGAACAGGGGAAGGCCATTCAGCCCCTCGAGCCTGTTACACAGGAACAGGAGGAGGCCATTCAGCCCCTCGAGCCTGTTACACAGGGACAGAAGGAGGCCATTCAGCCCCTCGAGGAGGCCATTCAACCTCTCAAGCCTATTACATAGGAGCAGGAGGAGGCCATTCAGCCCCTCGAGCCTGTTCTGCCATTTAGTTAGATCATGGCTGATCTGTATCTTAACCCCATTTACCCACCTTGGTTCCCATGACCCTGACCCAACAAAAAAACCATCAATCTCAGTTTTGAAAGCTCCAATCGACCCCCAGCCTCAACAGCTTTTTGGGGAGAGAGTTCCAGATTCCCACTCCCCTTTGTGTGAAGAAATGCTTCCCGACATCACCCCTGAACGGCCTGGCTCTAATTTTAAGGTTCTGCCCCCTTGTTCTGGACTCCCCCCACCAGAGGAAATAGTTTCTCTCCATCGACCCTATCAAATCCTTTAATCATCTTAAACCCCTCGATTAGATCCCCCCTTAATCTTCCACACTCGAGGGAATACAAGCCCGGTCTGTGCAACCTGTCCTCGGAATTTAACCCCTTTAGCCCCGGTATCATTCTGGTGAATCTGCGCTGCACCCCCTCCAAGGCCAGTATATCCTTCCTGAGGTGCGGTGCCCAGAACTGAACGCAGTGTCTCCAGATGGGGTCTAACCAGAGCTCTGTCCAGCTGGATCATAACTTCCGTCCCTTTGAATTATTGGTCAGTAAGTGGGGAGTTGGTGAAGATACCTTGAATTGCTTTGTTAATGACGGGCTCAGAGCAGTGGGTATGAAGAGAGACAGCGCTGATAGCAGCTTGTAGTCAGCTGCCATTGCCCGGTCTGTCAGTGACAGACGCCCATTTCCATTTGAAAGACACCTTCAAAGCAGCTTCAGTTCTTTCCCTTTTTCCTTGAAACTCCTGTCTATTCCCAGGAGAAAGATCCTTTGAGAAATAAAGCCCATTAATATTTCAGAGTTCAGTTTCCACAGATCAGGGGGAGACGTGAAAAATTGTTGTCTGATTGCCAGTCAGCCCCTGTCTCTCCTCTTTCTGGTTTTCACACTGTGTGAGTGGGTATCTGTGTCTCCATCTCTCTCTCTTTCTCTCTCTCTATACACGTGGGTGCCTCTCATTCTGTGTTTCTTCCTTACTGTGACTTTGTCTCTCTTTTTCTCTGTCGTTCACTCTGGGAGTGTTTGATGGGACAGTGTAGAGGGAGCTTTCCTCTGTATCTAACCCTGTACCTGTCCTGGGAGTGTTTGACGGGACAGTGTAGAGGGAGCTTTACTCTGTATCTAACCCTGTACCTGCCCTGGGAGTGTTTGATGGGACAGTGTAGAGGGAGCTTTACTCTGTATCTAACCCTGTACCTGCCCTGGGAGTGTTTGATGGGACAGTGTAGAGGGAGCTTTACTCTGTATCTAACCCTGTACCTGCCCTGGGAGTGTTTGATGGGACAGTGTGGAGGGAGCTTTACTCTGTATCTAACCCTGTACCTGCCCTGGGAGTGTTTGATGGGACAGTGTAGAGGGAGAATGGTGGGTGACACATGGTATGAACAGGACTGTATATTAATGGTGTTCAGCCTGACTGCAATAAACTCTCAAATTGCCCCCTTGTTTCTCTTGTGTCCATCTGTAACCCACCATTAAACAACAGCCCTTATCTCTTGTTACCAGACACGCTCAATAGACTGAGGGAGTGCTGAACTGTCAGCGACGCTGTCCTTCAGATGGAACCTTAAATCGAGGCCCCGATTGCCCGTTGAGGAGGATGTCAAAGATCCTGTGGCCACGACTGGGAGAAGAGCAGGGAGTTCTCCCCGTTGTCCTCTATCAATATCACCAACATTGCATTAATTCATTGCACCGGCAGCACTGAGAGAAGTGACGAGGTGAAATACCGAGGTAAAGCTTCCTTTCTATCACAGCCTCGCACTGGCCCACTGTGGGGACACTGCTCTCCCAGCATTCATTACACTACCGAAAGAACCCTATTAATGTTACAGGCTCAGTCGTTTTATTAGACAGCTTCCTTGCCGGGCCAGGCTCCAGCCATTGCGTGGAATGAGGCAAAGCAAGTTGCACAGCTTGGGGTACTTTGAAAGGGAAGGAGAGAGCAGAGAAAAGGACGATACATTAATCCCAAGCTCACACTGCTTTGAAAAATCCAATACTGAGACACACACGGGCCATACGGTATCAGACAGGAGTGAATCGTTCCTTTTTATCCACTGTGTACTGTCCATGTACAGGAGCTGACACTGAGACACACACGGGCCGTACAGTCCCAGACAGGAGTGAATCGTTCCCTTTTACCCACTGTGTACTGTACAATGTACAGGAGCTGACACTGAGACACACACGGGGCCGTACAGCCCCAGACAGGAGTGAATCGTTCCCTTTTACCCACTGTGTACTGTACAATGTACAGGAGCTGACACTGAGACACACACGGGCCGTACAGTCCCAGACAGGAGTGAATCGTTCCCTTTTACCCACTGTGTACTGTACAATGTACAGGAGCTGACACTGAGACACACACGGGGCCGTACAGTCCCAGACAGGAGTGAATCGTTCCCTTTTACCTACTGTGTACTGTACAATGTACAGGAGCTGACACTGAGACACACACGGGCCGTACAGGACCAGACAGGAGTGAATCGTTCCCTTTTTATCCACTGTGTACTGTCCATGTACAGGAGCTGACACTGAGACACACACGGGCCGTACAGTCCCAGACAGGAGTGAATCGTTCCCTTTTACCCACTGTGTACTGTCCATGTACAGGAGCTGACACTGAGACACACACGGGGCCGTACAGGACCAGACAGGAGTGAATCGTTCCCTTTTACCTACTGTGTACTGTCCATGTACAGGAGCTGACACTGAGACACACACGGGCCGTACAGGACCAGACAGGAGTGAATCGTTCCCTTTTTATCCACTGTGTACTGTCCATGTACAGGAGCTGACACTGAGACACACACGGGCCGTACAGGACCAGACGGGAGTGAATCGTTCACTTTTTATCCACTGTGTACTGTCCATGTACAGGAGCTGACACTGAGACACACACGGGCCGTACAGTACCAGACAGGAGTGAATCGTTCCCTTTTACCCACTGTGTACTGTCCATGTACAGGAGCTGACACTGAGACACACACGGGGCCGTACAGGACCAGACAGGAGTGAATCGTTCCCTTTTACCTACTGTGTACTGTACAATGTACAGGAGCTGACACTGAGACACACACGGGGCCGTACAGGACCAGACAGGAGTGAATCGTTCCCTTTTACCCACTGTGTACTGTCCATGTACAGGAGCTGACACTGAGACACACACGGGCCGTACAGGACCAGACAGGAGTGAATCGTTCCCCTTTTACCTGCTGTGTACTGTACAATGTACAGGAGCTGACACTGAGACACACACGGTCTGTACAGTACCAGACAGGAGTGAATCGTTCCCCTTTTACCCACTGTGTACTGTCCATGTACAGGAGCTGACACTGAGACACACACGGTCTGTACAGTACCAGACAGGAGTGAATCGTTCCCCTTTTACCCACTGTGTACTGTCCATGTACAGGAGCTGACACTGAGACACACACGGGCCGTACAGGACCAGACAGGAGTGAATCGTTCCCCTTTTACCCACTGTGTACTGTACATGTACAGGAGCTGACACTGAGACACACACGGGGCCGTACAGTCCCAGACGGGAGTGAATCGTTCCCTTTTACCCACTGTGTACTGTCCATGTACAGGAGCTGACACTGAGACACACACGGGCCGTACAGGACCAGACAGGAGTGAATTGGTCTCCTGTGTACTGTATATCTACAAGAACTGATACTGAATAAAGCTGGAAGATCAATCCCTCGCTCCTGTTTGACACCAGCTGCAATCACTCAAACTGATTAAACCTGCCACATTCCCCTGTTGATGCTGAGGTGAAAGGTTATCACTGGACAAAACCGCACAGAAAGAATATAGAAGCACTGGAGAAGGTGAAAAAAATGATGTACGAGGATGATCCCAGACTGAGAGGTTCTAACTAGCAGGAAAGATTGAACAGGCTGGGGCTCTTTTCTCTTGAAAAGAGAAGGTGACCAGATAGGGGTCTTCAAAATTATGAAGGGGTTTGATCGGATCGACATAGAGAAAATGTTTCCTCTTGTGGGGGAGACCAGAACTCGGGGCCATAAATATAAGAGAGTCTCTGGGACAGAATTTACAGTCACTTGGACGAGTATGGATTGATCAGGGAAAGACAGCACGGATTTGTTAAAGGCAAATCGTGTTTAACTAACCTGATAGAGTTTTCTGATGAGGTAACAGAGAGGGTAGATGAGGGCAATGCGGTGGATGTGGTGTATATGGACTTTCAAAAGGCGTTTGATAAAATGCCGCATAATAGGCTTCTCATCAAGATTGCGGCCCATGGAATAAAGGGGGTAATGGCAGCATGGATACAGAATTGGGTAAGTGACAGGAAACAGAGAGTCGTGGTGAACGGTTGTTTTTCGGACTGGAGGGAGGTGTACAGTGGTGTTCCCCAGGGGTCGGTGCTGGGACCACTGCTTTTCTTGATATACATTAATGACTTGGACTTGGGTGTGCAGGGCACAATTTCCAAGTTTGTAGATGACACAAAACTTGGAAGTGTAGTGAACAGTGAGGAGGATAGTGATAGATTTCAAGAGGATATCGACAGGCTGGTGGAATGGGCGGACACGTGGCAGATGAAATTTAACGCAGAAAAATGCGATGTGATACATTTCGGTAGGAAGAACGAGGAGAGGCAATATAAACTGGAGGGCACAACTCTAAAAGGGGTACAGGAACAGAGAGATCTGGAGGTATATGTACACAAATCGGTGAAGGTGGTAGGGCAGGTTGAGAAAGCAGTTAAAAAAGCAGACGGGATCCTGGGCTTTATAAATAGAGGCATAGAGTACAAAAGCAAGGAAGTCATGATGAACCTTTATATAAAACACTGGTTCGGCCACAGCTGGAGTATTGTGTCCAGTTCTGGGCACCGCACTTTAGGAAAGATGTGAAGGCCTTAGGGAGGGTGCAGAAGAGATTTACTAGAATGATTCCAGGGATGAGGGACTTCAGTCACATGGATAGACTGGAGAAGCTGGGGTTGTTCTCCTTGGAACAGAGACGGTTGCGAGGAGATTTGATCGAGGTATTTAATATCATGAAGGGTCTAGACAAAGTAGATAGAGAGAAACTGTTCCCATTGGTGGAAGGGTCAAGAACCAGAGGACATAGATTTAAGGTGATTGGCAAAAGAATCAAAGGTGAGATGAGGAAAAACTTTCTTTTACACAGCGAGTGGTTAGGATCTGGAATGCACTGCCCGAGGGGGTGGTGGAGGCAGATTCAATCATGGCCTTCAAAAGGGAACTGGATAAGAACATCTGTTGCAGGATCTTGGAACTCTCTCCAATGGGGGAGGTATCTGTGTAGCACTGCGGGTTTGACTGTGAGCATCAAGCTCTGGGATGTAGGCTGCAGCACACACAGGTATGATGAAGTCTCTTCTCTCTGCTGGAATCTACATACGAGTTTAGAAAGGTGCAAATCTAATTCCCAGTGGGCTGGTTCCTGCCACACTCTCACCTCCGATTCAGAAGGTTGTGGGTTTATGTCTCACTCCATAGACTCGAGCCCCAGAATCCAGGCTGACAATCCCAGTGCAATACTGAGGGAGTGCTGCACTGTCGGAGGGTCTGTACTGAGGGAGCACTGCACTGTCGGAGGGTCAGTACTGAGGGAGCGCTGCACTGTCGGAGGGTCAGTACTGAGGGAGCGCTGCACTGTCGGAGGGTCAGTACTGAGGGAGCGCTGCACTGTCGGAGGGTCAGTACTGAGGGAGTGCTGCACTGTCGGAGGGTCAGTACTGAGGGAGCGCTGCACTGTCGGAGGGTCGGTACTGAGGGAGCGCCGCACTGTCGGAGGGTCAGTACTGAGGGAGCGCCGCACTGTCGGAGGGTCTGTACTGAGGGAGCGCTGCACTGTCGGAGGGTCAGTACTGAGGGAGCGCTGCACTGTCGGAGGGTCAGTACTGAGGGAGCGCTGCACTGTCGGAGGGTCAGTACTGAGGGAGCGCTGCACTGTCGGAGGGTCAGTACTGAGGGAGGGCCGCACTGTCGGAGGGTCAGTACTGAGGGAGCGCTGCACTGTCGGAGGGTCAGTACTGAGGGAGCGCCGCACTGTCGGAGGGGCCGTCTCTCGAATGAGACGTTAAACCGAGGCCCCGTCTGCCCCTCTCAGGTGGATGTAAAAGATCCCACGGCCACTATAGGAAGAAGAGCAGGGGGAGTTCTCCCCGGGGTCCTGGGGCCAATATTTATCCCTCAACCAACATCACTAAAAAACAGATGATCTGCTCATTATCACATTGCTGTTTGTGGGATCTTGCTATGCGCAAATTGTCTGCTGCGTTTCCCACATTACAACAGTGACCGCACTTCGAAATGTACTTCATTGGCTGCGAAGCACTTTGGGACGTCCTGAGGTGGTGAGAGGCCCTGTAGAAATGGGAGTCCTTTCTTCCTTGGTACTTGACTGGGAGAGTCGGCCTGGATTCTGGGCTCAAGTCCCTGGAGTGGGGCGGGGGGGGCTGGGGGGCTTCTCCTGACCTCGGTGGGGAGAGTGCGACAAACTGATCCGCAGCTGATGTGAGTGAACCGGCGGGGAAAGGGTTAACGGAGCCATGCCCGTGTGAGAATCACTTTGACTCCAATTATGAAAGATCAAGGTCAGGAAGATTGTATCGGCCGGTCCCCTCGGAGCAACCACATTTCCAATTGTTAATCTGCTTCCCCGCCCCTCCCATCACCGCACCGCATTTCAATTAAAGCCTCGTCTCCCAAAGGGCAAAAACATTTTGCTGGTAAATCACTTCCTCTCCCGCTCAAGAGTCCAATTCCGCTTCACAAAGGCAGATTTTTAATATGAAGCAGAGGTGAGGCACCTCAGACTGCAACTTGACGGCAGCAGTAAGTGGAAGGGAAACGATTTCAATCAGAAAAAAATGAGATCCCAATTATACAGCCAACCAGGCAGCCGCTGATCGGGGAGAGGGGTGGGGGAGAGGAGTGGGGGATGGGGCTTCCTGCACCAGAACTTGAGAGGCGAAGGAGGGCCCTCTCGCCATGGCCACCCAGGTAAATGTGCAGTGGGGTGTGGGACTGAGCCCCACGGAGTGGGAGATCACCGCCCGGTGTGGGACTGAGAGACACGGAGCGGGAGATCACCGCCCGGTGTGGGACTGAGAGACACGGAGCGGGAGATCACCGCCCGGTGTGGGACTGAGCCCCACGGAGTGGGAGATCACCGCCCGGTGTGGGACTGAGAGACACGGAGCGGGAGATCACCACCCGGTGTGGGACTGAGCCCCACGGAGCGGGAGATCACCGCCCGGTGTGGGACTGAGCCCCACGGAGTGGGAGATCACCGCCCGGTGTGGGACTGAGAGACACGGAGCGGGAGATCACCGCCCGGTGTGGGACCGGGAGACACGGAGCGGGAGATCACCGCCCGGTGTGGGACTGAGAGACACGGAGCGGGAGATCACCGCCCGGTGTGGGACCGAGAGACACGGAGCGGGAGATCACCGCCCGGTGTGGGACTGAGCCCCACGGAGCGGGAGATCACCGCCCGGTGTGGGACTGAGCCCCACGGAGCGGGAGATCACCGCCCGGTGTGGGAGTGAGAGACACGGAGCGGGAGATCACCGCCCGGTGTGGGACTGAGCCCCACGGAGCGGGAGATCACCGCCCGGTGTGGGAGTGAGAGACACGGAGCGGGAGATCACCGCCCGGTGTGGGACTGAGCCCCACGGAGCGGGAGATCACCGCCCGGTGTGGGACCGAGAGACACGGAGCGGGAGATCACCGCCCGGTGTGGGACCGGGAGACACGGAGCGGGAGATCACCGCCCGGTGTGGGACCGAGAGACACGGAGCGGGAGATCACCGCCCGGTGTGGGACCGAGAGACACGGAGCGGGAGATCACCGCCCGGTGTGGGACTGAAACTCACCGCAGAGACTTGAGCAGATAATCTGGGGCTGACACTCCAGTGCAGTACTGAGGGAGCGCCGCACTGTGGGAGGGTCAGTACTGAGGGAGCGCCGCACTGTGGGAGGGTCAGTACTGAGGGAGCGCCGCACTGTTGGAGGGTCAGTACTGAGGGAGCGCCGCACTATCGGAGGGGCAGTACTGAGGGAGCGCCGCACTGTCGGAGGGTCAGTACTGAGGGAGCGCCGCACTGTGGGAGGGTCAGTACTGAGGGAGCGCCGCACTGTCGGAGGGTCAGTACTGAGGGAGCGCCGCACTGTCGGAGGGGCAGTACTGAGGGAGCGCCGCACTGTCGGAGGGTCAGTACTGAGGGAGCGCCGCACTGTCGGAGGGTCGGTACTGAGGGAGCACTGCACTGTCGGAGGGTCAGTGCTGAGGGAGCGCTGCACTGTCGGAGGGTCAGTGCTGAGGGAGCGCTGCACTGTCGGAGGGTCAGTACTGAGGGAGCGCTGCACTGTCGGAGGGGCAGTACTGAGGGAGCGCTGCACTGTCGGAGGGTCAGTGCTGAGGGAGCGCTGCACTGTCGGAGGGGCAGTGCTGAGGGAGCGCCGCACTGTCGGAGGGGCAGTACTGAGGGAGCGCCGCACTGTCGGAGGGGCAGTACTGAGGGAGCGCCGCACTGTCGGAGGGTCAGTGCTGAGGGAGCGCTGCACTGTCGGAGGGGCAGTACTGAGGGAGCGCCGCACTGTCGGAGGGTCAGTACTGAGAGAGCGCCGCACTGTCGGAGGGTCAGTACTGAGGGAGTGCTGCACTGTCGGAGGTGCCGTCTTTCAGATGAGACGTTAAACCGAGGCCCCGTCCGCCCTCTCAGGTGGATGTAAAAGATCCCACGGCCACTATTGGAAGAAGAGCAGGGGGAGTTCTCCCCGGGGTCCTGGGGCCAATATTTATCCCTCAACCAACATCACTAAAAAACAGATGATCTGCTCATTATCGTATTGCTGTTTGTGGGATCTTGCTGTGCGCAAATTGGCTGCTCCGTTTCCTACATTACAACAGTGACCACACTTCAAAAGTACTTGATTGTCTGTAAAGTGCTTTGGGACGTCCTGAGGTGGTGAAATGACACTGTGTAAAAATGGGACTCCTTTCTTCATATAAACGCAAGTTGTAGTTGTTGGAAAGAGAGATATTACTGAGAGAGAGAGACAAAGGGGGAGAGTGAAGAGTTAAGGAGTCCCCGTGGGAAGGGCTGGATCGCCATAGATTTTTCCCGCTGCTCACACTTCTCACAACCCTGCACTAATAGACTTTGCGATACAAAGGATGAGACTTTCCGAGGGAATTTGGAAGCTCCCTTTGTTGTTGACTGACTGAATTAGGGGCTAATCTCAAACCGTAATGATCGGATTTTAATGGGGGAATTGTGTGTAAGTAGCTTACATTACCAACCTATTTATCACACAATAACTTACAACACAGGGTAAAATGCTGAATTGTCAACATTGGGCAAACACTTCTTTCCCACCACCACCCCCCCCCGCACAAGCCAGGATGCGTCTGTCACACGTGTTTTACCTCAGCGGGTAGTTTCGATGTTTGTCATCTTTCCAAAGATTTCATTGATGGCTCAGTCAGTGCCCCCCAATTCGAACAATGGATGCTGCTGCACATATAGCTATCGGTAACTGCTCACCTTGTACACCAGGTGGCCCTGTTCCAGGAGTCCATAATGAAAGGACTTGCATTTCTATAGCGCCTTTCACATCCTCAGGACAGCCCAAAGCACTTCACTGCATCACTGTTGTAATGTACGAAACTCGGGAACTAATTTGCGCACAGCAAGATCCCACAGACATGATAAATGAGCAGATCATCTGTTTTTAGTGATGTTGGTTGAGGGATAAATATTGGCCCCAGGACCCCGGGGAGAACTCCCCCTGCTCTTCTTCCAATAGTGGCCGTGGGATCTTTTACATCCACCTGAGAGGGGCAGACGAGGCCTCGGTTTAACGTCTCATCCGAAAGACGGCAACTCCGACAGTGCGGCGCTCCCTCAGTACTGCTCCTCCGACAGTGCGGCGCTCCCTCAGTACTGCCCCTCCGACAGTGCGGTGCTCCCTCAGTACTGACCCTCCGACAGTGCAGTGCTCCCTCAGTAGTGCACTGGGAGTGTCAGCCTGGATTATGGGCTGAAGTCTCTGGAGTGGACTCAGATCCTGTGTGTGCATCTCTCTTACTCTGTGTATGTCTCTGTCTCTCTGCCTTTCTCCATCTCTGTGTCTGTATCACTGTCTCCACCTCTCTATACATCTGTCTGTTTGACTCTCTTTGCAGGAGGCAGATGTGGGAGAACATAGGGACAGGAATAGGTCATTTAACCCCTCGAGCATGTTCCGCCATTCAGTGAGGTCATGGCTGATCGTTGACCGAACTCCATCTCCCCATCTGAGCCCCACATCCCTAAACACCTTTGGTTAACAAAAATCTCTCCATCTCAGATTTAAAATTAACAATTGAGCGAGCATCAACTGCCGTTTGTGGAAGAGAGTTCCAAACTTCGACCACCCTTTGCGTGCAGAAGTGTTTCCTAACTTCACTCCTGAAAGTCCTGGCTCTAATTTTTAGGCTATGTCCCCTAGTCCCAGAGAGAGAGACAGACTGAGGGCTAGATAGAAACAGAGAGTGAGAAACAGAAAGAGAGAGACAGACAGACAGAGGGAGAGAGGGTCTGAGAGAGAGAGAGATAAACTGAGAGAGCCACAGACAAAGAATGAGAGACAAAGGGAGAAACAGAGAGAGAGAGAGACAGACGGAGAAATAGAGAGAGAGCGACCGAGAGAAAGAAAGACAGAGAGAGAGAGAGAGAGAGACCAAGAGAAAGAGAGTCAGAGACCGAGGGAAAGAGAGACAGAGGAAGAAACAGAGAGAGAGACAGACGGAGAAATAGAGAGAGAGCGACCGAGAGAAAGAAAGACAGAGAGAGAGAGCGAGAGAGAGAGTCAGAGACCGAGGGAAAGAGAGACAGAGGAAGAAACAGAGAGAGACCAATAGAAAGAGAGACAGAGAGAGAGAGAGCGAGAGACAGAGTGAGAGAGACGGAGGGAGAAACAGAGCGAGAGAGACGGAGGGTGAAACAGAGAGAGAGAGAGAGAGAGACCGAGAGAAAGATAGACAAAGAAAGGGAGAGAGAGTGACAGAGTGCGAGAGACCGAGAAAACGAGAGACAAAGAAAGAGAGAGACACACAGAGAAAGAGAGACTGAGAGGGAGAAACGGAGAGAGAGAGGGAGAGACAGAGAGAGAGAGTGTGACTGGCCTTTTCTTTGTGTGGGCCTCTCGGCTGCAGTCAGCTCTGTCACCATTTCCCTGGTTACCTGCTGCCTCAGCCTCACTGCAGTAATCATTCGAGATAAGCTGGGAGCAGTGGAGGTGAATCAGACCAACACTGCCACATTTGAGAGACACGAGCTCCTGCAATCACTCGCAAACAGGGCATTCTAACCTTACCCTGCCCATCAAATCCTCGATTCCTCGTCTGCTCACCCTCCACTGACTCCTGCTGGGAGAATGTGTGTCGGTTAGAGAAAAATCTCCATTCTACAGCCCCTTTCACCACCTCGGGACATCCCAAACTTCACAGCCAGTGAAGTACTTTTGAAGTGTATCTACTGTTGTAATGTAGGAAACGTGGCAGCCAATCTGCGCAGAGCAAGATCCCACAAACAGCAATGTGATAATGAGCAGATCATCTGTTTTTAGTGATGTTGGTTGAGGGATAAATATTGGCCCCAGGACCCCGGGGAGAACTCCCCCTGCTCTTCTTCCAATAGTGGCCGTGGGATCTTTTACATCCACCCGAGAGGGGGCAGACGGGGCCTCGGTTTAACGTCTCATCCGAAAGACAGCACCCTCCGACAGTGCGGCGCTCCCTCAGTACTGACCCTCCGACAGTGCGGCGCTCCCTCAGTACTGACCCTCCGACAGTGCAGCGCTCCCTCAGTACTGACCCTCCGACAGTGCGGCGCTCCCTCAGTACTGACCCTCCGACAGTGCGGCGCTCCCTCAGTACTGACCCTCCGACAGTGCGGTGCTCCCTCAGTACTGACCCTCTGACAGTGCGGCGCTCCCTCAGTACTGACCCTCCGACAGTGCAGCGCTCCCTCAGTACTGACCCTCCGACAGTGCGGCACTCCCTCAGTACTGCCCCTCCGACAGTGCGGCGCTGCCTCAGTACTGCCCCTCCGACAGTGCGGCGCTCCATCAGTACTGACCCTCCGACAGTGGCAGCGCTCCCTCAGTACTGACCCTCCGACAGTGCAGCGCTCCCTCAGTACTGACCCTCCGACAGTGCGGCGCTCCCTCAGTACTGCCCCTCCGACAGTGCGGCGCTCCCTCAGTACTGACCCTCCGACAGTGCGGCGCTGCCTCAGTACCTGCCCCTCCGACAGTGCAGCGCTCCCCTCAGTACCGACCCTCCGACAGTGCGGCGCTCCCTCAGTACCGACCCTCCGACAGTGCGGCGCTCCCTCAGTACTGACCCTCCGACAGTGCGGCGCTCCCTCAGTACCGACCCTCCGACAGTGCGGCGCTCCCTCAGTACTGACCCTCCGACAGTGCGGCGCTCCCTCAGTACTGACCCTGCCGACAGTGCGGCGCTCCCTCAGTACTGACCCTCCGACAGTGCGGCGCTCCCTCAGTACTGACCCTCCGACAGTGCGGCGCTCCCTCAGTACTGACCCTCCGACAGTGCGGCGCTCCCTCAGTATTGCACTGGGAGTGTGGGCCTGGATTATGTGCTCGAGACTCCGGACTGGGGCTCGATCCCACGACCTTCTGATGTGGAGGTGAGAGTGAGACCCACTGAGCTGAGGCTGACATTTTAGGCGAAGGATTGGTTGCAATTCTCTTGTGGTCAAATATCCCATTGACACATGAAGGATGCCTCATGGGTGAGGTACCGGAGGGCGGGCTGTGCCCTGGGGAGGGAGGGTCGAGGAGGCGGAGAGCGAGCCAGCACAGGAAGGTGACCGGAAGCTCTCCTTCCATCAACTGATTGAGGGACACAGAGAGAGTCTTCCCCCAAACCACAACACACACGACTGACAGGGTGAGCAACCCGACACACACAGGACTGAAGATTATCACCGCAGGGCAGGGAGGGGGGGAGACAGTGTGACGGGGAGGGGGGGAGACAGTGTGACGGGGAGGGGGGGGAGACAGTGTGACGGGGAGGGGGGAGACAGTGTGACGGGGAGGGGGGGGAGACAGTGTGACGGGGAGGGGGGGAGACAGTGTGACGGGGAGGGGGGGAGACAGTGTGACGGGGGAGGGGGGGGAGACAGTGTGACGGGGAGGGGGGGAGACAGTGTGACGGGGAGGGAGGGAGACGGGGAGGGGGGGAGACAGTGTGACGGGGAGGGGGGGAGACAGTGTGACGGGGAGGGGGGGAGACAGTGTGACGGGGAGGGAGGGAGACAGTGTGACGGGGAGGGGGGGGAGACAGTGTGACGGGGAGGGGGGGAGACAGTGTGACGGGGAGGGGGGGAGACAGTGTGACGGGGAGGGGGGGAGACAGTGTGACGGGGAGGGGGGGAGACAGTGTGACGGGGAGGGGGGGAGACAGTGTGACGGGGAGGGGGGGAGACAGTGTGACGGGGAGGGGGGGAGACAGTGTGACGGGGAGGGGGGGAGACAGTGTGACGGGGAGGGGGGGAGACAGTGTGACGGGGAGGGGGGGGAGACAGTGTGACGGGGAGGGGGGGAGACAGTGTGACGGGGAGGGGGGGAGACAGTGTGACGGGGAGGGGGGGAGACAGTGTGACGGGGAGGGGGGGAGACAGTGTGACGGGGAGGGGGGGAGACAGTGTGACGGGGAGGGGGGGAGACAGTGTGACGGGGAGGGGGGGAGACAGTGTGACGGGGAGGGAGGGAGACAGTGTGACGGGGAGGGGGGGAGACAGTGTGACGGGGAGGGGGGGAGACAGTGTGACGGGGAGGGGGGGAGACAGTGTGACGGGGGAGGGGGGGAGACAGTGTGACGGGGAGGGGGGGAGACAGTGTGACGGGGAGGGGGGGAGACAGTGTGACGGGGAGGGGGGGAGACAGTGTGACGGGGAGGGGGGGGAGACAGTGTGACGGGGAGGGGGGGAGACAGTGTGACGGGGAGGGGGGGAGACAGTGTGACGGGGAGGGGGGGAGACAGTGTGACGGGGAGGGGGGGAGACAGTGTGACGGGGAGGGGGGGAGACAGTGTGACGATGAGGCCACACTCATTCCATGCTGGTCATTGAACACAGGCTGGTTTCTGATCATCACCATCCAGCTCACTCTGGGATCCAATCATTAACCTGCAGTACACACACTCCTTCAAATCCATTACACCCAGCTGCGATTTGAAGAGAGGGAACATGATGGAGAGCAAAATAGAGAGAGAGAAAAATACAGAGAGAAAGAACGAGGCAGGGAGAGAGAGAGAGTGAGAAAGAACGAGCCAGAGAGCAAGAGACACACACACAGAGAACGAGACAGAGAGTGAGAGACAGAGAGAGAACGAGACAGAGAGTGAGAGACACAGAGAGAGAGAGAACGAGACAGAGAGTGAGAGACACAGAGAGAGAGAACGAGACAGAGAGTGAGAGACAGAGAGAGAACGAGACAGAGAGTGAGAGACACGGAGAGAATGAGACAGAGAGTGAGAGACACAGAGAGAGAGAACGAGACAGAGAGTGAGAGACAGAGAGAGAGAGAATGAGACAGAGAGTGAGAGACAGAGAGAGAACGAGACAGAGAGTGAGAGACACAGAGAGAGAGAACGAGACAGAGAGTGAGAGACAGAGAGAGAGAGAACGAGACAGAGAGTGAGAGACACAGAGAGAGAGAACGAGACAGAGAGTGAGAGACACAGAGAGAACGAGACAGAGAGTGAGAGACACAGAGAGAGAACGAGACAGAGAGCGAGAGACACAGAGAGAACGAGACAGAGAGCGAGAGACACAGAGAGAACGAGACAGAGAGCGAGAGACACAGAGAGAACGAGACAGAGAGTGAGAGACACAGAGAGAACGAGACAGAGAGTGAGAGACACGGAGAGAACGAGACAGAGAGTGAGAGACACGGAGAGAATGAGACAGAGAGTGAGAGACAGAGAGAGAACGAGACAGAGAGTGAGAGACACAGAGAGAACGAGACAGAGAGTGAGAGACAGAGAGAGAACGAGACAGAGAGTGAGAGACACAGAGAGAACGAGACAGAGAGTGAGAGACAGAGAGTGAGAGACAGAGAGAGAACGAGACAGAGAGTGAGAGACAGAGAGAGAACGAGACAGAGTGAGAGACACAGAGAGAGAGAACGAGACAGAGAGCGAGAGACACAGAGAGAGAGAACGAGACAGAGAGTGAGAGACACGGAGAGAACGAGACAGAGAGTGAGAGACACGGAGAGAACGAGACAGAGAGTGAGAGACACAGAGAGTGAGAGACACGGAGAGAACGAGACAGAGAGTGAGAGACAGAGAGAGAACAAGACAGAGAGTGAGAGACAGAGAGAGAACGAGACAGAGAGTGAGAGACAGAGAGAGAACAAGACAGAGAGTGAGAGACACAGAGAGAACGAGACAGAGAGTGAGAGACAGAGAGAGAACGAGACAGAGAGTGAGAGACACGGAGAGAACGAGACAGAGAGTGAGAGACACAGAGAGAACGAGACAGAGAGTGAGAGACACAGAGAGAACGAGACAGAGAGTGAGAGACACGGAGAGAACGAGACAGAGAGTGAGAGACAGAGAGAGAACGAGACAGAGAGTGAGAGACACGGAGAGAACGAGACAGAGAGTGAGAGACACGGAGAGAACGAGACAGAGAGTGAGAGACACAGAGAGAACGAGACAGAGAGTGAGAGACACGGAGAGAACCAGACAGAGAGTGAGAGACAGAGAGAGAACAAGACAGAGAGTGAGAGACAGAGAGAGAACGAGACAGAGAGTGAGAGACAGAGAGAGAACAAGACAGAGAGTGAGAGACACAGAGAGAACGAGACAGAGAGTGAGAGACAGAGAGAGAACGAGACAGAGAGTGAGAGACACGGAGAGAACGAGACAGAGAGTGAGAGACACAGAGAGAACGAGACAGAGATTGAGAGACACAGAGAGAACGAGACAGAGAGTGAGAGACACGGAGAGAACGAGACAGAGAGTGAGAGACAGAGAGAGAACGAGACAGAGAGTGAGAGACACAGAGAGAACGAGACAGAGTGAGAGACACAGAGAGAACGAGACAGAGAGTGAGAGACAGAGAGAGAGAGAACGAGACAGAGAGTGAGAGACACGGAGAGAACGAGACAGAGAGTGAGAGACAGAGAGAACGAGACAGAGAGTGAGAGACACGGAGAGAACGAGACAGAGTGAGAGACAGAGAGAGAACGAGACAGAGAGTGAGAGACACAGAGAGAACGAGACAGAGAGTGAGAGACACAGAGAGAGAGAACGAGACAGAGAGTGAGAGACACGGAGAGAACGAGACAGAGAGTGAGAGACACGGAGAGAACGAGACAGAGAGTGAGAGACACGGAGAGAACGAGACAGAGAGTGAGAGACACGGAGAGAACGAGACAGAGAGTGAGAGACAGAGAGAGAACGAGACAGAGAGTGAGAGACACAGAGAGAACGAGACAGAGAGTGAGAGACACAGAGAGAGAGAACGAGACAGAGAGTGAGAGACACACAGTGAGAACGAGACAGAGAGTGAGAGACACAGAGAGAATGAGACAGAGAGTGAGAGACACGGAGAGAGAGAGACAGAGAGTGAGAGACACAGAGAGAATGAGACAGAGAGTGAGAGACACGGAGAGAACGAGACAGAGAGTGAGAGACACGGAGAGAACGAGACAGAGAGTGAGAGACACACAGAGAGAACGAGACAGAGAGTGAGAGACACGGAGAGAACGAGACAGAGAGTGAGAGACACGGAGAGAACGAGACAGAGAGTGAGAGACACGGAGAGAACGAACAGAGAGTGAGAGACACGGAGAGAACGAGACAGAGAGTGAGAGACACAGAGAGAACGAGACAGAGAGTGAGAGACACAGAGAGAACGAGACAGAGAGTGAGAGACACGGAGAGAACAAGACAGAGAGTGAGAGACACAGAGAGAACGAGACAGAGAGTGAGAGACACAGAGAGAACGAGACAGCGAGTGAGAGACAGACAGAGAGAATGAGACAGAGAGTGAGAGACACAGAGAGAACGAGACAGAGAGTGAGAGACACAGAGAGAACGAGACAGAGAGTGAGAGACACGGAGAGAACAAGACAGAGAGCGAGAGACACAGAGAGAACGAGACAGAGAGCGAGAGACACAGAGAGAACGAGACAGAGAGTGAGAGACACTGAGAGAACGAGACAGAGAGTGAGAGACACACAGAGAGAACGAGACAGAGAGTGAGAGACACGGAGAGAACGAGACAGAGAGTGAGAGACACAGAGAGAACGAGACAGAGAGTGAGAGACAGACAGAGAGAACGAGACAGAGAGTGAGAGACACGGAGAGAACGAGACAGAGAGTGAGAGACAGAGAGAGAACGAGACAGAGAGTGAGAGACAGAGAGAGAACGAGACAGAGAACGAGACAGAGAGTGAGAGACACGGAGAGAACGAGACAGAGAGTGAGAGACACAGAGAGAACGAGGCAGAGAGTGAGAGACACAGAGAGAACGAGACAGAGAGTGAGAGACACAGAGAGAACGAGGCAGAGAGTGAGAGACACAGAGAGAACGAGGCAGAGAGTGAGAGACACAGAGAGAACGAGACAGAGAGTGAGAGACACAGAGAGAGAACGAGACAGAGAGTGAGAGACACAGAGAGAACGAGACAGAGAGTGAGAGACAGAGAGAGAGAGAGACAGAGAGTGAGAGACACAGAGAGAGAACGAGACAGAGAGTGAGAGACACAGAGAGAACGAGACAGAGAGTGAGAGACACAGAGAGAACGAGACAGAGAGTGAGAGACACAGAGAGAACGAGACAGAGAGCGAGAGACACAGAGAGAACGAGACAGCGAGTGAGAGACAGAGAGAGAGAACGAGACAGAGAGTGAGAGACACAGAGAGAACGAGACAGCGAGTTAGAGGCAGAGAGAGAGAACGAGACAGAGAGTGAGAGACACACAGAGGGAGAACGAGACAGAGAGTGAGAGACACAGAGAGAGAGAGAACGAGACAGAGAGTGAGAGACACAGAGAGAGAGAACGAGACAGAGAGTGAGAGACACAGAGAGAGAGAACGAGACAGAGAGTGAGAGACACGGAGAGAACGAGACAGAGAGTGAGAAACAGAGAGAACGAGACAGAGAGTGAGAGACAGAGAGAACGAGACAGAGAGTGAGAGACACAGAGAGAACGAGGCAGAGAGTGAGAGACACAGAGAGAACGAGACAGAGTGAGAGACAGAGAGAACGAGACAGAGAGTGAGAGACAGAGAGAACGAGACAGAGAGTGAGAGACAGAGAGAACGAGACAGAGAGTGAGAGACACAGAGAGAACGAGGCAGAGAGTGAGAGACAGAGAGTGAGAGACAGAGAGAACAAGACAGAGAGTGAGAGACACAGAGAGAACGAGACAGAGAATGAGAGACACAGAGAGAACGAGGCAGAGAGTGAGAGACACAGAGAGAACGAGACAGAGAGTGAGAGACACGGAGAGAACGAGACAGAGAGTGAGAGACACGGAGAGAACGAGACAGAGAGTGAGAGACACAGAGAGAACGAGACAGAGAGTGAGGGACACGGAGAGAACGAGACAGAGAGTGAGAGACACAGAGAGAATGAGACAGAGAGTGAGAGACAGAGAGAGAGAACGAGACAGAGAGTGAGAGACACTGAGAGAACGAGACAGAGAGTGAGAGACACAGAGCGAACGAGACAGAGAGTGAGAGACACAGAGCGAACGAGACAGAGAGTGAGAGACACAGAGAGAACGAGACAGAGAGTGAGAGACAGAGAGAGAGAACGAGACAGAGAGTGAGAGACACAGAGAGAACGAGACAGCGAGTGAGAGACAGAGAGAGAGAACGAGACAGAGAGTGAGAGACACAGAGAGAACGAGACAGCGAGTGAGAGGCAGAGAGAGAGAACGAGACAGAGAGTGAGAGACACACAGAGGGAGAACGAGACAGAGAGTGAGAGACACAGAGAGAGAGAGAACGAGACAGAGAGTGAGAGACACAGAGAGAGAGAACGAGACAGAGAGTGAGAGACACAGAGAGAGAGAACGAGACAGAGAGTGAGAGACACAGAGAGAACGAGACAGAGAGTGAGAGACACGGAGAGAACGAGACAGAGAGTGAGAGACAGAGAGAGAACGAGACAGAGAGTGAGAGACACAGAGAGAACGAGACAGAGAGTGAGAGACACAGAGAGAACGAGACAGAGAGTGAGAGACAGAGAGAGAGAGAACGAGACAGAGAGTGAGAGACACGGAGAGAACGAGACAGAGAGTGAGAGACAGAGAGAGAACGAGACAGAGAGTGAGAGACACGGAGAGAACGAGACAGAGTGAGAGACAGAGAGAGAACGAGACAGAGAGTGAGAGACACAGAGAACGAGACAGAGAGTGAGAGACACAGAGAGAACGAGACAGAGAGTGAGAGACACAGAGAGAGAGAACGAGACAGAGAGTGAGAGACACAGAGAGAGAGAACGAGACAGAGAGTGAGAGACACGGAGAGAACGAGACAGAGAGTGAGAGACACGGAGAGAACGAGACAGAGAGTGAGAGACACGGAGAGAACGAGACAGAGAGTGAGAGACACGGAGAGAACGAGACAGAGAGTGAGAGACAGAGAGAGAACGAGACAGAGAGTGAGAGACACAGAGAGAACGAGACAGAGAGTGAGAGACACGGAGAGAACGAGACAGAGAGTGAGAGACACAGAGAGAACGAGACAGAGAGTGAGAGACACGGAGAGAACAAGACAGAGAGTGAGAGACACAGAGAGAACGAGACAGAGAGTGAGAGACACAGAGAGAACGAGACAGCGAGTGAGAGACAGACAGAGAGAATGAGACAGAGAGTGAGAAACACAGAGAGAACGAGACAGAGAGTGAGAGACACAGAGAGAACGAGACAGAGAGTGAGAGACACAGAGAGAACGAGACAGAGAGTGAGAGACACGGAGAGAACGAGACAGAGAGCGAGAGACACAGAGATAACGAGACAGAGAGCGAGAGACACAGAGAGAACGAGACAGAGAGTGAGAGACACTGAGAGAACGAGACAGAGAGTGAGAGACACACAGAGAGAACGAGACAGAGAGTGAGAGACACGGAGAGAACGAGACAGAGAGTGAGAGACACGGAGAGAACGAGACAGAGAGTGAGAGACACGGAGAGAACGAAACAGAGAGTGAGAGACACGGAGAGAACGAGACAGAGAGTGAGAGACACAGAGAGAACGAGACAGAGAGTGAGAGACACAGAGAGAACGAGACAGAGAGTGAGAGACACGGAGAGAACAAGACAGAGAGTGAGAGACACAGAGAGAACGAGACAGAGAGTGAGAGACACAGAGAGAACGAGACAGCGAGTGAGAGACAGACAGAGAGAATGAGACAGAGAGTGAGAGACACAGAGAGAACGAGACAGAGAGTGAGAGACACAGAGAGAACGAGACAGAGAGTGAGAGACACGGAGAGAACAAGACAGAGAGCGAGAGACACAGAGAGAACGAGACAGAGAGCGAGAGACACAGAGAGAACGAGACAGAGAGTGAGAGACACTGAGAGAACGAGACAGAGAGTGAGAGACACACAGAGAGAACGAGACAGAGAGTGAGAGACACGGAGAGAACGAGACAGAGAGTGAGAGACACAGAGAGAACGAGACAGAGAGTGAGAGACAGACAGAGAGAACGAGACAGAGAGTGAGAGACACGGAGAGAACGAGACAGAGAGTGAGAGACAGAGAGAGAACGAGACAGAGAACGAGACAGAGAGTGAGAGACACGGAGAGAACGAGACAGAGAGTGAGAGACACAGAGAGAACGAGGCAGAGAGTGAGAGACACAGAGAGAACGAGACAGAGAGTGAGAGACACAGAGAGAACGAGGCAGAGAGTGAGAGACACAGAGAGAACGAGGCAGAGAGTGAGAGACACAGAGAGAACGAGACAGAGAGTGAGAGACACAGAGAGAGAACGAGACAGAGAGTGAGAGACACAGAGAGAACGAGACAGAGAGTGAGAGACAGAGAGAGAGAGAGACAGAGAGTGAGAGACACAGAGAGAGAACGAGACAGAGAGTGAGAGACACAGAGAGAACGAGACAGAGAGTGAGAGACACAGAGAGAACGAGACAGAGAGTGAGAGACACAGAGAGAACGAGACAGAGAGCGAGAGACACAGAGAGAACGAGACAGCGAGTGAGAGACAGAGAGAGAGAACGAGACAGAGAGTGAGAGACACAGAGAGAACGAGACAGCGAGTGAGAGGCAGAGAGAGAGAACGAGACAGAGAGTGAGAGACACACAGAGGGAGAACGAGACAGAGAGTGAGAGACACAGAGAGAGAGAGAACGAGACAGAGAGTGAGAGACACAGAGAGAGAGAACGAGACAGAGAGTGAGAGACACAGAGAGAGAGAACGAGACAGAGAGTGAGAGACACGGAGAGAACGAGACAGAGAGTGAGAAACAGAGAGAACGAGACAGAGAGTGAGAGACAGAGAGAACGAGACAGAGAGTGAGAGACACAGAGAGAACGAGGCAGAGAGTGAGAGACACAGAGAGAACGAGACAGAGTGAGAGACAGAGAGAACGAGACAGAGAGTGAGAGACAGAGAGAACGAGACAGAGAGTGAGAGACAGAGAGAACGAGACAGAGAGTGAGAGACACAGAGAGAACGAGGCAGAGAGTGAGAGACAGAGAGTGAGAGACAGAGAGAACAAGACAGAGAGTGAGAGACACAGAGAGAGAGAGAACGAGACAGAGAGTGAGAGACACAGAGAGAGAGAACGAGACAGAGAGTGAGAGACACAGAGAGAGAGAACGAGACAGAGAGTGAGAGACACGGAGAGAACGAGACAGAGAGTGAGAAACAGAGAGAACGAGACAGAGAGTGAGAGACAGAGAGAACGAGACAGAGAGTGAGAGACACAGAGAGAACGAGGCAGAGAGTGAGAGACACAGAGAGAACGAGACAGAGTGAGAGACAGAGAGAACGAGACAGAGAGTGAGAGACAGAGAGAACGAGACAGAGAGTGAGAGACAGAGAGAACGAGACAGAGAGTGAGAGACACAGAGAGAACGAGGCAGAGAGTGAGAGACAGAGAGTGAGAGACAGAGAGAACAAGACAGAGAGTGAGAGACACAGAGAGAACGAGACAGAGAATGAGAGACACAGAGAGAACGAGGCAGAGAGTGAGAGACACAGAGAGAACGAGACAGAGAGTGAGAGACACGGAGAGAACGAGACAGAGAGTGAGAGACACGGAGAGAACGAGACAGAGAGTGAGAGACACAGAGAGAACGAGACAGAGAGTGAGGGACACGGAGAGAACGAGACAGAGAGTGAGAGACACAGAGAGAATGAGACAGAGAGTGAGAGACAGAGAGAGAGAACGAGACAGAGAGTGAGAGACACTGAGAGAACGAGACAGAGAGTGAGAGACACAGAGCGAACGAGACAGAGAGTGAGAGACACAGAGCGAACGAGACAGAGAGTGAGAGACACAGAGAGAACGAGACAGAGAGTGAGAGACAGAGAGAGAGAACGAGACAGAGAGTGAGAGACACAGAGAGAACGAGACAGCGAGTGAGAGACAGAGAGAGAGAACGAGACAGAGAGTGAGAGACACAGAGAGAACGAGACAGCGAGTGAGAGGCAGAGAGAGAGAACGAGACAGAGAGTGAGAGACACACAGAGGGAGAACGAGACAGAGAGTGAGAGACACAGAGAGAGAGAGAACGAGACAGAGAGTGAGAGACACAGAGAGAGAGAACGAGACAGAGAGTGAGAGACACAGAGAGAGAGAACGAGACAGAGAGTGAGAGACACAGAGAGAACGAGACAGAGAGTGAGAGACACGGAGAGAACGAGACAGAGAGTGAGAGACAGAGAGAGAACGAGACAGAGAGTGAGAGACACAGAGAGAACGAGACAGAGAGTGAGAGACACAGAGAGAACGAGACAGAGAGTGAGAGACAGAGAGAGAGAGAACGAGACAGAGAGTGAGAGACACGGAGAGAACGAGACAGAGAGTGAGAGACAGAGAGAGAACGAGACAGAGAGTGAGAGACACGGAGAGAACGAGACAGAGTGAGAGACAGAGAGAGAACGAGACAGAGAGTGAGAGACACAGAGAACGAGACAGAGAGTGAGAGACACAGAGAGAACGAGACAGAGAGTGAGAGACACAGAGAGAGAGAACGAGACAGAGAGTGAGAGACACAGAGAGAGAGAACGAGACAGAGAGTGAGAGACACGGAGAGAACGAGACAGAGAGTGAGAGACACGGAGAGAACGAGACAGAGAGTGAGAGACACGGAGAGAACGAGACAGAGAGTGAGAGACACGGAGAGAACGAGACAGAGAGTGAGAGACAGAGAGAGAACGAGACAGAGAGTGAGAGACACAGAGAGAACGAGACAGAGAGTGAGAGACACGGAGAGAACGAGACAGAGAGTGAGAGACACAGAGAGAACGAGACAGAGAGTGAGAGACACGGAGAGAACAAGACAGAGAGTGAGAGACACAGAGAGAACGAGACAGAGAGTGAGAGACACAGAGAGAACGAGACAGCGAGTGAGAGACAGACAGAGAGAATGAGACAGAGAGTGAGAGACACAGAGAGAACGAGACAGAGAGTGAGAGACACAGAGAGAACGAGACAGAGAGTGAGAGACACGGAGAGAACGAGACAGAGAGCGAGAGACACAGAGATAACGAGACAGAGAGCGAGAGACACAGAGAGAACGAGACAGAGAGTGAGAGACACTGAGAGAACGAGACAGAGAGTGAGAGACACACAGAGAGAACGAGACAGAGAGTGAGAGACACGGAGAGAACGAGACAGAGAGTGAGAGACACAGAGAGAACGAGACAGAGAGTGAGAGACAGACAGAGAGAACGAGACAGAGAGTGAGAGACACGGAGAGAACGAGACAGAGAGTGAGAGACAGAGAGAGAACGAGACAGAGAGTGAGAGACAGAGAGAGAACGAGACAGAGAACGAGACAGAGAGTGAGAGACACGGAGAGAACGAGACAGAGAGTGAGAGACACAGAGAGAACGAGGCAGAGAGTGAGAGACACAGAGAGAACGAGACAGAGAGTGAGAGACACAGAGAGAACGAGGCAGAGAGTGAGAGACACAGAGAGAACGAGGCAGAGAGTGAGAGACACAGAGAGAACGAGACAGAGAGTGAGAGACACAGAGAGAGAACGAGACAGAGAGTGAGAGACACAGAGAGAACGAGACAGAGAGTGAGAGACAGAGAGAGAGAGAGACAGAGAGTGAGAGACACAGAGAGAGAACGAGACAGAGAGTGAGAGACACAGAGAGAACGAGACAGAGAGTGAGAGACACAGAGAGAACGAGACAGAGAGTGAGAGACACAGAGAGAACGAGACAGAGAGCGAGAGACACAGAGAGAACGAGACAGCGAGTGAGAGACAGAGAGAGAGAACGAGACAGAGAGTGAGAGACACAGAGAGAACGAGACAGCGAGTGAGAGGCAGAGAGAGAGAACGAGACAGAGAGTGAGAGACACACAGAGGGAGAACGAGACAGAGAGTGAGAGACACAGAGAGAGAGAGAACGAGACAGAGAGTGAGAGACACAGAGAGAGAGAACGAGACAGAGAGTGAGAGACACAGAGAGAGAGAACGAGACAGAGAGTGAGAGACACGGAGAGAACGAGACAGAGAGTGAGAAACAGAGAGAACGAGACAGAGAGTGAGAGACAGAGAGAACGAGACAGAGAGTGAGAGACACAGAGAGAACGAGGCAGAGAGTGAGAGACACAGAGAGAACGAGACAGAGTGAGAGACAGAGAGAACGAGACAGAGAGTGAGAGACAGAGAGAACGAGACAGAGAGTGAGAGACAGAGAGAACGAGACAGAGAGTGAGAGACACAGAGAGAACGAGGCAGAGAGTGAGAGACAGAGAGTGAGAGACAGAGAGAACAAGACAGAGAGTGAGAGACACAGAGAGAACGAGACAGAGAATGAGAGACACAGAGAGAACGAGGCAGAGAGTGAGAGACACAGAGAGAACGAGACAGAGAGTGAGAGACACGGAGAGAACGAGACAGAGAGTGAGAGACACGGAGAGAACGAGACAGAGAGTGAGAGACACAGAGAGAACGAGACAGAGAGTGAGAGACACGGAGAGAACGAGACAGAGAGTGAGAGACACAGAGAGAATGAGACAGAGAGTGAGAGACAGAGAGAGAGAACGAGACAGAGAGTGAGAGACACTGAGAGAACGAGACAGAGAGTGAGAGACACAGAGCGAACGAGACAGAGAGTGAGAGACACAGAGCGAACGAGACAGAGAGTGAGAGACACAGAGAGAATGAGACAGAGAGTGAGAGACAGAGAGAGAGAACGAGACAGAGAGTGAGAGACACAGAGAGAACGAGACAGCGAGTGAGAGACAGAGAGAGAGAACGAGACAGAGAGTGAGAGACACAGAGAGAACGAGACAGCGAGTGAGAGGCAGAGAGAGAGAACGAGACAGAGAGTGAGAGACACACAGAGGGAGAACGAGACAGAGAGTGAGAGACACAGAGAGAGAGAGAACGAGACAGAGAGTGAGAGACACAGAGAGAGAGAACGAGACAGAGAGTGAGAGACACAGAGAGAGAGAACGAGACAGAGAGTGAGAGACACACAGAGAGAGAGAACGAGACAGAGAGTGAGAGACACAGAGAGAGAGAACGAGACAGAGAGTGAGAGACACAGAGAGAACGAGACAGAGAGTGAGAGACACAGAGAGAGAGAACGAGGCAGAGAGTGAGAGACACACAGAGAGAGAGAACGAGACAGAGAGTGAGAGACACAGAGAGAGAGAACGAGACAGAGAGTGAGAGACACAGAGAGAGAGAACGAGACAGCGAGTGAGAGACACAGAGAGAATGAGACAGCGAGTGAGAGGCAGACGCACAGTCTGTTTCATTCCCAGGCTATGGTGCTGCAGTCAATGAAGCTCTGAATACAAATGACTTTGTTCCACATTCCTCCTCTCCACAGGAACCCTGTGCTGATCTCCTGATCAACACAAACAGGAACCTTTCCCCAGACACCCCCTCCTCGACCCCACCGTCCTCCCCACTCCGGGCAAGAGTTCCAACAACCAGTGCCTCTCCGGATTATAATTGCGCTGCTTTTCCCCAAAACTGCAGGACTCATTCAAAAGCAAAATCCTGCGGATGCTGGAAACCTGAAATAAAAACAGACAATGCTGGAAAACACTCAGCAGGTCAGGCAGCGTCCGTGGAGAGAGAAACAGAGTTAATGTTCCAGGTCGAAGACCTTTCGTCAGAACTGGGAAAAAGTGAAGGTTTAACGGTGTTTGAGCAATGACAGAGTCAGGGAAAGGAGGGAGAGAGGGGAGGGAAGAACAAAAGGGAAGGTCTGTGATAGGGTGGAGGGCAGGAGTGATTAAATGACAGAAGGGGATAATGGTGCGAGGCAGGGAGGGTGGGAATGGGACGAACGGTGGGTCTAGAGGAGCTGTAACTGCAGTTATTGAAATCAGTGTTGTGTCCAGAATCTGCACTCAGTACTGAGTTCAATAACTTCAGACCAGAACCACTGCTCCCATTTTTTCGGACAGCAGGTGCTGGTAATGGTTCTGCTGTTGCCAGTTACAGCTCCTCCAGACCCACCGTTCGTCCCATTCCCACCCTCCCTGCCTCGCACCATTATCCCCTTCTGTCATTTAATCACTCCTGCCCTCCACCCTATCACAGACCTTCCCTTTCGTTCTTCCCTCCCCTCTCTCCCTCCTTTCCCTGACTCTGTAATTGCTCAAACACCGTTAAACCTTCACTTTTACCAGTTCTGATGAAAGTCTTCGACCTGAAACATTAACTCTGTTTTTCTCTCTCCACAGACGCTGCCTGACCTGCTGAGTGTTTCCAGCATTGTCCGTTTTTCTTGCACCACTCATTGTTCTGTTCAAAAGGAACCAGTGCCTACTATACTCGCTGTGCCGTCCGTCACTCAGTGGGTCTCACTCACGGCTCTGAGTCAGAAGGTCATGGGCTCGAGTCCCCACTCGAGAGACTTGAGCCCCATAATCCAGGCCCACACTCCCAGAGCAGTACTGAGGGAGCGTCGCACTGTCGGAGGATCAGTACTGAGGGAGCGCCGCACTGTCGGAGGGTCAGTACTGAGGGAGTGCCGCACTGTCGGAGGGTCAGTACTGAGGGAGGGCTGCACTGTCGGAGGATCAGTACTGAGGGAGCGTCGCACTGTCGGAGGATCAGTACTGAGGGAGCGCCGCACTGTCGGAGGGTCAGTACTGAGGGAGTGCCGCACTGTCGGAGGGTCAGTACTGAGGGAGGGCTGCACTGTCGGAGGGTCAGTACTGAGGGAGTGCCGCACTGTCGGAGGGTCAGTACTGAGGGAGGGCTGCACTGTCGGAGGGTCAGTACTGAGGGAGTGCCGCACTGTCGGAGGGTCAGTACTGAGGGAGCGCCGCACTGTCGGAGGGTCAGTACTGAGGGAGCGCCGCACTGTCGGAGGGTCAGTACTGAGGGAGGGCTGCACTGTCGGAGGGTCAGTACTGAGGGAGCGCCGCACTGTCGGAGGGTCAGTACTGAGGGAGCGCCGCACTGTCGGAGGGTCAGTACTGAGGGAGCGCCGCACTGTCGGAGGGTCAGTACTGAGGGAGCGCCGCACTGTCGGAGGGTCAGTACTGAGATTAGATACAGAGTAAAGCTCCCTCTACGCTCTCCCTGTGTGTGTGTGTCTCAGTGAGTGACTGGGGAGGGGCACAGTCTGGGATCTCCCTGTGTGTGTGATACAGTGAGTGACTGGGCAGGGACACAGTATGGGATCTCCCTGTGTGTGTGTCTCAGTGAGTGACTGGGCAGGGACACAGTCTGGGATCTCCCTGTGTGTGTGTCTCAGTGAGTGACTGGGCAGGGACACAGTCTGGGATCTCCCTGTGTGTGTCTCAGTGAATAACGGGGCTGGGACACAGTCTGGGATCTCCCTGTGTGTCTCAGTGAGTGACGGGGCTGGGACACAGTATGGGATCTCCCTGTGTGTGTGTCTCAGTGAGTGACTGGGCAGGGACACAGTCTGGGATCTCCCTGTGCGTGTGTCTCAGTGAGTGACTGGGCAGGGACACAGTCTGGGATCTCCCTGTGTGTGTGTCTCAGTGAGTGACTGGGCAGGGACACAGTCTGGGATCTCCCTGTGTGTGTGTCTCAGTTAGTGACGGGGCTGGGACACAGTCTGGGATCTCCCTGTGTGTGTCTCAGTGAATGACGGGGCAGGGACACAGTCTGGGATCTCCCTGTGTGTCTCAGTGAATGACGGGGCTGGGACACAGTCTGGGATCTCCCTGTGTGTGTCTCAGTGAATGACGGGGCTGGGACACAGTCTGGGATCTCCCTGTGTGTGTGTCTCAGTGAGTGACTGGGCAGGGACACAGTCTGGGATCTCCCTGTGTGTGTGTCTCAGTGAGTGACTGGGCAGGGACACAGTCTGGGATCTCCCTGTGCGTGTGTCTCAGTGAGTGACTGGGCAGGGACACAGTCTGGGATCTCCCTGTGCGTGTGTCTCAGTGAGTGACTGGGCAGGGACACAGTCTGGGATCTCCCTGTGTGTCTCAGTGAGTGACTGGGCAGGGACACAGTCTGGGATCTCCCTGTGTGTCTCAGTGAGTGACTGGGCAGGGACACAGTCTGGGATCTCCCTGTGTGTGTGTCTCAGTGAGTGACTGGGCAGGGACACAGTCTGGGATCTCCCTGTGTGTCTCAGTGAGTGACGGGGCAGGGGCACAGTCTGGGATCTCCCTGTGCGTGTGTCTCAGTGAATGACGGGGCTGGGACACAGTCTGGGATCTCCCTGTGCGTGTGTCTCAGTGAATGACGGGGCTGGGACACAGTCTGGGATCTCCCTGTGCGTGTGTCTCAGTGAATGACGGGACAGGGACACAGTCTGGGATCTCCCTGTGTGTCTCAGTGAGTGACGGGCCAGGGACACAGTCTGGGATCTCCCTGTGTGTCTCAGTGAGTGACGAGGCAGGGACACAGTCTGGGATCTCCCTGTGTGTCTCAGTGAGTGACTGGGCAGGGACACAGTCTGGGATCTCCCTGTGTGTGTGTCTCATTGAGTGACTGGGCAGGGACACAGTCTGGGATCTCCCTGTGTGTGTGTCTCAGTGAGTGACGGGGCTGGGACACAGTCTGGGATCTCCCTGTGTGTGTGTCTCAGTGAGTGACTGGGCTGGGACACAGTCTGGGATCTCCCTGTGCGTGTGTCTCAGTGAGTGACTGGGCAGGGACACAGTCTGGGATCTCCCTGTGCGTGTGTCTCAGTGAGTGACTGGGCAGGGACACAGTCTGGGATCTCCCTGTGTGTCTCAGTGAGTGACGGGGCTGGGACACAGTCTGGGATCTCCCTGTGTGTGTGTCTCAGTGAGTGACTGGGCAGGGACACAGTCTGGGATCTCCCTGTGCGTGTGTCTCAGTGAATGACGGGGCTGGGACACAGTCTGGGATCTCCCTGTGCGTGTGTCTCAGTGAATGACGGGACAGGGACACAGTCTGGGATCTCCCTGTGTGTCTCAGTGAGTGACGGGCCAGGGACACAGTCTGGGATCTCCCTGTGTGTCTCAGTGAGTGACGAGGCATGGACACAGTCTGGGATCTCCCTGTGTGTGTGTCTCATTGAGTGACTGGGCAGGGACACAGTCTGGGATCTCCCTGTGTGTGTGTCTCAGTGAGTGACGGGGCTGGGACACAGTCTGGGATCTCCCTGTGTGTGTGTCTCAGTGAGTGACTGGGCTGGGACACAGTCTGGGATCTCCCTGTGCGTGTGTCTCAGTGAGTGACTGGGCAGGGACACAGTCTGGGATCTCCCTGTGCGTGTGTCTCAGTGAGTGACTGGGCAGGGACACAGTCTGGGATCTCCCTGTGTGTCTCAGTGAGTGACGGGGCTGGGACACAGTCTGGGATCTCCCTGTGTGTCTCAGTGAGTGACTGGGCAGGGACACAGTCTGGGATCTCCCTGTGTGTCTCAGTGAGTGACGGGGCTGGGACACAGTCTGGGATCTCCCTGTGTGTGTGTCTCAGTGAGTGACTGGGCAGGGACACAGTCTGGGATCTCCCTGTGTGTCTCAGTGAGTGACGGGGCAGGGACACAGTCTGGGATCTCCCTGTGTGTCTCAGTGAGTGACGGGGCAGGGACACAGTCTGGGATCTCCCTGTGCGTGTGTCTCAGTGGGTGACGGGGCAGGGACACAGTCTGGGATCTCCCTGTGCGTGTGTCTCAGTGAGTGACGGGGCAGGGACACAGTCTGGGATCTCCCTGTGTGTGTGTCTCAGTGAGTGACGGGGCAGGGACACAGTCTGGGATCTCCCTGTGCGTGTGTCTCAGTGAGTGACGGGGCAGGGACACAGTCTGGGATCTCCCTGTGTGTGTGTCTCAGTGAGTGACGGGGCAGGGACACAGTCTGGGATCTCCCTGTGCGTGTGTCTCAGTGAGTGACGGGGCAGGGACACAGTCTGGGATCTCCCTGTGCGTGTGTCTCAGTGAGTGACGGGGCAGGGACACAGTCTGGGATCTCCTGATCTCTCTGTGGCTCAGTGAATGACTGGGCCCTGGGGGGACATTCTCTGCCCTTTGGGTGCATATTCACTATGATTACTCGTTGATTGCTGTGCCCTGCCAGTGCAATCTAATTTGTATTAAACACATTACAATGTAATTGTGGCTTCGTAGCCGCTGGTTGTTATTGATCCCTCCCACAGATCAGGTTATATCGATCGACTCCCGACTCTCTCCGCTGCCACAGTTTGACTCAGGTGGAGAAGCTGGGATTGTTCTCCTCAGAGCAGAGAAGGTTAAGAGGAGATTTAATCGAGGTGTTCAAAATCAGGAAGGGTTCTGATCGAGTAAATAAGGAGAAACTGTTTCCAGTGGCAGGAGGGTCGGTAACCAGAGGACACAGATTTACATAATTGGCAAAAGAACCAAAGGGGGAGATGAGAATGTTTTTTTACGCAGCGAGTTGTTCTGATCTGGAATTCACTGCCTGAAAGGGCGGTGGAAGCAGATTCAATAATAACTTTCAAAAGGGAATTGGAGAAATACTTGAAGGGATGTATGAGCAGATCATCTGTTTTTAGTGATGTTGGTCGAGGGATAAATATTGGCCCCAGGACACCGGGGAGAACTCACCCTGCTCTTCTTCCAATAGTGGCCGTGGGATCTTTTACATCCACCTGAGAGGGCAGACAGGGCCTCGGTTTAACATCTCATCCGAAAGACGGAACCTCCGACAGTGCGGCGCTCCCTCAGTACTGACCCTCCGACAGTGCGGCGCTCCCTCAGTACTGACCCTCCGACAGTGCAGCGCTCCCTCAGTACTGACCCTCCGACAGTGCAGCGCTCCCTCAGTACTGACCCTCCGACAGTGCAGCGCTCCCTCAGTACTGGACTGTCAGCCTAGACTATGGGGCTCAAGTCTCTGGAGCGGGGTTAGATACAGAGTAAAGCTCCCTCTACACCGTCCCATCAAACACTCCCAGGGCAGGTACAGGGTTAGATACAGAGTAAAGCTCCCTCTACACTGTCCCATCAAACACTCCCAGGGCAGGTACAGGGTTAGATACAGAGTAAAGCTCCCTCTACACTGTCCCATCAAACACTCCCAGGGCAGGTACAGGGTTAGATACAGAGTAAAGCTCCCTCTACACTGTCCCATCAAACACTCCCAGGGCAGGTACAGGGTTAGATACAGAGTAAAGCTCCCTCTACACTGTCCCATCAAACACTCCCAGGGCAGGTACAGGGTTAGATACAGAGTAAAGCTCCCTCTACTCTGTCCCATCAAACACTCCCAGGGCAGGTATAGCAGGGGTTAGATACAGAGTAAAGCTCCCTCTACACTGTCCCATCAAACACTCCCAGGGCAGATACAGGGTTAGATACAGAGTAAAGCTCCCTCTACACTGTCCCATCAAACACTCCCAGGGCAGGTACAGGGTTAGATACAGAGTAAAGCTCCCTCTACACTGTCCCATCAAACACTCCCAGGGCAGGTACAGCATGGGTTAGATACAGAGTAAAGTTCCCTTTACACTGTCCCATCAAACACTCACAGGGCAGCTACAGCACGGGTTAGATACAGAGTAAAGCTCCCTCTACACTGTCCCATCAAACACTCCCAGGGCAGGTACAGGGTTAGATACAGAGTAAAGCTCCCTCTACACTGTCCCATCAAACACTCCCAGGGCAGGTACAGGGTTAGATACAGAGTAAAGCTCCCTCTACACTGTCCCATCAAACACTCCCAGGGCAGGGACAGGGTTAGATACAGAGTAAAGCTCCCTCTACACTGTCCCATCAAACACTCCCAGGGCAGGTACAGGGTTAGATACAGAGTAAAGCTCCCTCTACACTGTCCCGTCAAACACTCCCAGGGCAGGTACAGGGTTAGATACAGAGTAAAGCTCCCTCTACACTGTCCCGTCAAACACTCCCAGGGCAGGTACAGGGTTCGATAATGGACATAAGTTCAGTTCAGAGAAACATTTTAAAAGATCAGCTTATAAATAATTTCCAATAGTTCTGAAACACAGGCTGGAATTTCCCCTCTTTTCTTGGTTAAAAGAATGGAATTCCAATTCCATCCTCAACCTCTAAGCTTTCAAATGAAGAAAATCCATTCAGAAGCTATCAATTAGTTATCGATCACAGAGCGAAATTCACAATGATATTGTGGAGGCAGGAACCCTCACAACATTCAAGAAGCATTTGGATGAGCACTTGAAATGCCATAGCATACAAGGCTACGGACCAAATGCTGGAATATGGGATTAGAGTAGACAGGGCTGATGGCCGGCGCGGACACGATGGGCCGAAGGGCCTCTCTCCGTGCTGTATAACTCTATGACTCTACACTGTCCCATCAAACACTTCCAGGACAGGTACAGCACGGGTTAGATACAGAGTAAAGCTCCCTCTACACTGTCCCATCAAACACTCCCAGGGCAGGTACAGCATGGGTTAGATACAGAGTAAAGCTCCCTCTACACTGTCCCATCAAACACTCCCAGGGCAGGTACAGGGTTAGATACAGAGTCAAGCTCCCTCTACACTGTCCCGTCAAACACTCCCAGGGCAGGTGCAGCACGGGTTAGATACAGAGTAAAGCTCCCCCTACACTGTCCCATCAAACACTCCCAGGGCAGGTACAGGGTTAGATACAGAGTAAAGCTCCCTCTACACTGTCCCATCAAACACTCCCAGGGCAGGTACAGGGTTAGATACAGAGTAAAGCTCCCTCTACACTGTCCCATCAAACACTCCCAGGGCAGGTACAGGGTTAGATACAGAGTAAAGCTCCCTCTACACTGTCCCATCAAACACTCCCAGGGCAGGTACAGGGTTAGATACAGAGTAAAGCTCCCTCTACTCTGTCCCATCAAACACTCCCAGGGCAGGTACAGCAGGGGTTAGATACAGAGTAAAGCTCCCTCTACACTGTCCCATCAAACACTCCCAGGGCAGATACAGGGTTAGATACAGAGTAAAGCTCCCTCTACACTGTCCCATCAAACACTCTCAGGGCAGGTACAGCATGGGTTAGATACAGAGTAAAGCTCCCTCTACACTGTCCCATCAAACACTCCCAGGGCAGGTACAGGGTTAGATACAGAGTAAAGCTCCCTCTGCACTGTCCCATCAAACACTCTCAGGGCAGGTACAGCATGGGTTAGATACAGAGTAAAGTTACCTTTACACTGTCCCATCAAACACTCACAGGGCAGGTACAGGGTTAGATACAGAGTAAAGCTCCCTCTACACTGTCCCATCAAACACTCCCAGGGCAGGTACAGGGTTAGATACAGAGTAAAGCTCCCTCTACACTGTCCCATCAAACACTCCCAGGGCAGGTACAGGGTTAGATACAGAGTAAAGCTCCCTCTACACTGTCCCATCAAACACTCCCAGGGCAGGTACAGGGTTAGATACAGAGTAAAGCTCCCTCTACACTGTCCCATCAAACACTCCCAGGGCAGCTACAGGGTTAGATACAGAGTAAAGCTCCCTCTACACTGTCCCATCAAACACTCCCAGGCAGGTGCAGGGTTAGATACAGAGTAAAGCTCCCTCTACACTGTCCCATCAAACACTCCCAGGGCAGGTACAGGGTTAGATACAGAGTAAAGCTCCCTCTACACTGTCCCGTCAAACACTCCAGGGCAGGTACAGGGTTAGATACAGAGTAAAGATCCCTCTTTCCCTTCGTTGAGGGTTCTATAACAAGGGGACATAGATTCAAGGTAAAAGGCGGGAGGTTTAGAGGGGATTTGAGAAAGAACTTTTTCACCCAGAGGGTGGTTGGAGTCTGGAACTCACTGTCTGAAAGGGTTGTGGAGGCAGGAACCCTCACAACATTCAAGAAGCATTTGGATGAGCACTTCAAATGCCATAGCATACAAGGCTACGGACCAAATGCTGGAATATGGGATTAGAGTAGACAGGGCTGATGGCCGGCGCGGACACGATGGGCCGAAGGGCCTCTCTCCGTGCTGTATAACTCTATGACTCTACACTGTCCCATCAAACACTTCCAGGACAGGTACAGCACGGGTTAGATACAGAGTAAAGCTCCCTCTACACTGTCCCATCAAACACTCCCAGGGCAGGTACAGGGTTAGATACAGAGTAAAGCTCCCTCTACACTGTCCCATCAAACACTCCCAGGGCAGGTACAGGGTTAGATACAGAGTAAAGCTCCCTCTGCACTGTCCCATCAAACACTCCCAGGGCAGGTACAGCACAGATTCTCCCCGGGGTCCTGGGGCCAATATTTATCCCTCGACCAACATCACTAAAAAACAGATGATCTGGTCATTTATCACATTGCTGTTTGTGGGATCTTGCTGTGCGCAGTTTGGCTGCCACGTTTCCCACATTACAACAGTGACCACACTTCACAAAAGTACTTCATTGGCTGTGAAGCTTTGGGACGTCCTGAGGTGGTGAAAGGTGCTGTGGGAATGGGAGTTCCCTTTTTACTCTCTGTCGTCGGCCCGAGCTGAGGCTTACCTCCTGGGTCAGTGGGTGATGGACCCCATCGGACGGGACTGAGGTGGACACCCCGTGTCCCCGTACCCAGTCTGTCCCTGGTTAGCTGGAGGGGGAGTTCAGGGGAGGGGACTACAGTTGGCCTCAGTGCCAGGTTAGATGGGTCTTGGCCTCTGTGGGACCCCTAACCCCTGGTGAGGGGACAGTGCTCTCTGCGGCCGTGGGGGTAATTCGGTCCGCGGTAGGACGAAGGGTGCAGGTTTCCGGAGTGTTACGGGGTTTGAGGGACTGAGCGGGACATCAGAGCCGCGGAGAGAAGGAGTTCTTCGTGGGTCGCTACAGGCCCCTCCCCCGCCAGCGCGGATCCCGAGCGACGACGGCACCCCCAGGGAGACGGGGAAGGACGTCCCCTGTCGGGGGCCAATGGGAACCAGAGACCAATGTTTGGGTTAGCCCCCTCGCCCCTCACTCAGTCTGCACAGGGGACGGGCGGGGGGATTAAATCACTGAGTTAGATGGTGCAAGGGAGAGGAGGGAATCAGGAATTCCTGAGCGGTCCTTTCAGTTCCTCAAACACAGGAAAGAAACATCACCAAAATCAATCGCCACCAAACAGAATCCTTCACGACCCCCGGACAAGGCTTTGATCAGTTTGTAGCACAGGCACATCGACAGGGCATCGACTTCCCACTTCTATCCCTCCCCATCTCCCTCCCTCCTTCCCCCTCGGTTAGCTCCCCCTCTCTCCCTCCCTCCCCCTCGGTTAGCTCCCCCTCTCTCCCTCCCTCCCTCCCCCTTGATATCTCTCCCTCCCTCCCTCCCTCCTTCCCCCTTGTTATCTCCCTCCCTCTCTCCCTCCCTCCCTCCCCCTTGTTATCTCCCTCCCTCTCTCCCTCCCTCCCTCCCCCTTGATATCTCTCCCTCCCTCCCTCCCTCCCCCCTTGTTATCTCTCCCTCCCTCCCTCCCTCCTTCCCCCTTGTTATCTCCCTCCCTCTCTCCCTCCCTCCTTCCCCCTCGGTTATCTCCCTCCCTCTCTCCCTCCCTCCCTCCCCCTTGTTATCTCCCCCTCTCTCCCTCCCTCCTTCCCCCTCGGCTAACTCCCCCTCTCTCCCCTCCCTCCTTCCCCCTCGGTTATCTCCCTCCCTCTCTCCCTCCCTCCCTCCCCCTTGTTATCTCCCCCTCTCTCCCTCTCTCCTTCCCCCTTGTTATCTCTCCCTCCCTCCCTCCTTCCCCCTTGTTATCTCCCTCCCTCTCTCCCTCCCCCTTGTTATCTCCCTCCCTCCCTCCCCCTTGTTATCTCTCCCTCTCTCCCTCCCTCCTTCCCCCTTGTTATCTCCCTCCCTCTCTCCCTCCCTCCCTCCCCCTTGTTATCTCCCTCCCTCCCTCCCCCTTGTTATCTCTCCCTCTCTCCCTCCCTCCTTCCCCCTTGTTATCTCCCTCCCTCTCTCCCTCCCTCCCTCCCCCTTGTTATCTCTCCCTCTCTCCCTCCCTCCTTCCCCCTTGTTATCTCCCTCTCTCCCTCCCTCCTTGTTATCTCTCCCTCTCTCCCTCCATCTCTCCTTCCCCCTTGTGATCTCTCCCTCTCTCCCTCCCTCCCCTCCCCCTTGTTATCTCCCTCTCTCCCTCCCTCCTTCCCCCCTCGGCTATCTCCCCCTCTCTCCCTCCCTCCTTCCCCCTCGGTTATCTCTCCCTCTCTCCCTCCCTCCTTCCCCCTTGTTATCTCTCCCTCCCTCCTTCCCCCTTGTTATCTCTCCCTCCCTCCATCTCTCCTACCCCCTCGGTTATCTCCCCCTCTCTCCCTCCCTCCCTCCCCCTTGTTATCTCCCTCTCTCCCTCCCTCCTTCCCCCTCGGCTATCTCCCCCTCTCTCCCTCCCTCCTTTCCCCTCGGTTATCTCCCCATCTCTCCCTCCCTCCTTCCCCTTGTTATCTCTCCCTCTCTCCCTCCCTCCTTCCCCCTTGTTATCTCTCCCTCCCTCCATCTCTCCTACCCCCTCGGTTATCTCTCCCTCTCTCCTTCCCCCTTGTTATCTCTCCCACCCTCCCACCCTCCTTCCCCCTTGTTATCTCTCCCTCCCTCCATCTCTCCTACCCCCCCTGTTACCTCCCCCTCTCTCACTCCTTCCTTCCCCTTTGTTATCTCTCCCTCCCTCGTTCCCACACTCCCTTCTTCCTCCTTGTTATCTCCCCCTCTCTCACTCCTTCCTTCCCCTTTGTTATCTCTCCCTCCCTCGTTCCCACACTCCCTCCTTCCCCCTCGGTTATCTCCCTCTCTCTCCCTCCCTCCTTCGCCCTTGTTATCTCCCACACCCTCCCTCCCTCATTATCTCCCCCTCTCTCCCTTCCTCTCTCTCTCCTTTCCCCTGTGTTATCCCTCCCTCCCTCTCTCCTTCCCCCCCCTCCCCCTCTCCTTTCCCCTGTGTTATCCCCCCTCTCCCTCTCTCCTTTCCCCTGTGTTATCCCACCCTCCCACTCTCCTTTCCCTCCCACCCTCTCTCCTTTCCCGTGTTATCCCTCCCTCCCTCCCTTCTTTCCCCCCTCTCTCTCTCCTTTTCCCCCCTCTTCCTCTCTCTCTCCTTTCCCCTGTGTTATCCCTCTCCCCCTCTCCTTTCCCCAGTGTTATCCCTCCCTCCCTCTCTCCTTTCCCCCCCTCCCTCTCTCCTTTCCCCAGTGTTATCCCTCCCTCCCTCTCTCCTTTCCCCCCCTCCCCCTCTCCTTTCCCCAGTGTTATCCCTCCCTCTCTCTCTCCTTTCCCCCCTCCCCCTCTCCTTTCCCCAGTGTTATCCCTCCCTCCCTCTCTCCTTTCCCCCTCCCTCTCTCCTTCCCCCCCCCTCTCCCCCTCTCCTTTCCCCAGTGTTATCCCCCCCTCCCTCTCTCCTTCCCCCCCCTCTCCCCCTCTCCTTCCCCCTGTGTTATCCCCCCTCCCTCTCTCCTTCCCCCCCTCTCCCCCTCTCCTTTCCCCAGTGTTATCCCCCTCCCTCTCTCCTTTCCCCAGTGTTATCCCCCTCCCTCTCTCCTTTCCCCTGTGTTATCCCTCCCTCCCTCTCTCCTTTCCCCCCCTCCCCTCTCTCCTTTCCCCTGTGTTATCCCTCCCTCCCTCTCTCCTTTCCCCCCCTCCCGCTCTCCTTTCCCCTGTGTTATCCCTCCCTCCCTCTCTCCTTTCCCCCCCTCCCTCTCTCCTTCCCCCTGTGTTATCCCCCCTCCCTCTCTCCTTCCCCCCCCTCTCCTTCCCCCAGTGTTATCCCCCTCCCTCTCTCCTTTCCCCAGTGTTATCCCCCTCTCCCCCTCTCCTTCCCCCAGTGTTATCCCCCTCCCTCTCTCCTTTCCCCAGTGTTATCCCCCTCTCCCCCTCTCCTTCCCCCAGTGTTATCCCCCTCCCTCTCTCCTTTCCCCAGTGTTATCCCCCTCTCCCCCTCTCCTTCCCCCAGTGTTATCCCTCTCCCCCCTCTCCTTCCCCCAGTGTTATCCCCCTCTCCCCCTCTCCTTCCCCCAGTGTTATCCCTCTCCCCCTCTCCTTCCCCCAGTGTTATCCCCCTCCCTCTCTCCTTCCCCCCCCTCTCCCCCTCTCCTTCCCCCAGTGTTATCCCCCCTCCATCTCTCCTTCCCCCCCCCCTCTCTCCTTTCCCCAGTGTTATCCCTCTCCCCCTCTCCTTCCCCCAGTGTTATCCCCCTCCCTCTCTCCTTCCCCCCCCTCTCCCCCTCTCCTTTCCCCTGTGTTATCCCTCCCTCTCTCTCCTTCCCCCCCTCCCTCTCTCCTTTCCCCTGTGTTATCCCTCCCTCCCTCTCTCCTTTCCCCCCCTCTCCCTCTCTCCATCCCCCAGTGTTATCCCCCTCCCTCTCTCCTTCCCCCCCTCTCCCCCTCTCCTTTCCCCAGTGTTATCCCTCCCTCTCTCTCCTTTCCCCAGTGTTATCCCTCCCTCTCTCTCCTTCCCCCCTCTCCCCCCTCTCCTTTCCCCTGTGTTATCCCTCCCTCTCTCCTTTCCCCCCCTCCCTCTCTCTCCTTCCCCCCCTCCCTCTCTCCTTTCCCCTGTGTTATCCCTCCCTCCCTCTCTCCTTTCCCCCCCTCTCCCTCTCTCCATCCCCCAGTGTTATCCCCCTCCCTCTCTCCTTCCCCCCCTCTCCCCCTCTCCTTTCCCCAGTGTTATCCCTCCCTCTCTCTCCTTTCCCCAGTGTTATCCCTCCCTCTCTCTCCTTCCCCCCTCTCCCCCTCTCCTTTCCCCTGTGTTATCCCTCCCTCTCTCCTTCCCCCCTCCCTCTCTCTCCTTTCCCCAGTGTTATCCCTCCCTCTCTCCTTCCCCCCTCTCCCTCTCTCCTTTCCCCAGTGTTATCCCTCCCTCTCTCCTTCCCCCCTCCCTCTCTCTCCTTTCCCAATGTTATCCCTCCCTCTCTCCTTCCCCCCTCTCCCTCTCTCCTTTCCCCAGTGTTATCCCTCACCCTCTCTCCTTTCCCCTGTGTTATCCCTCCCTCTCTCCTTTCCCCCCCTCCCTCTCTCTCCTTTCCCCTGTGTTATCCCTCCCTCTCTCCTTTCCCCCCCTCCCTCTCTCTCCTTTCCCCTGTGTTATCCCTCCCTCTCTCCTTTCCCCCCCTCCCTCTCTCTCCTTTCCCCTGTGTTATCCCTCCCTCTCTCCTTTCCCCCCCTCCCTCTCTCTCCTTTCCCCTGTGTTATCCCTCCCTCTCTCCTTTCCCCCCCTCCCTCTCTCTCCTTTCCCCTGTGTTATCCCCCCTCTCTCTCTCCTTTCCCCTGTGTTATCCCACCCTCCCCTCCTCCCGTACCTGAAACAGCACCTTGTATTGTTCCTCTGATTTTTCCACAATGCACATATTACATCCCATCTCGAGCCGGCTAAAATGAGGCACGCAGTCCGTTCTCGAAAGGATCTTTTGTTGTTTCTCCTCGCCAGGGTCCTGAATCAATAATTTCCCCGGGTTCAGTCTGTCGATGGTTTGGGGAAGGAGGATTGATGGACCACCTGCAGGATTAGTGCGGCAGGAAGGACTGGGGGAAGAAAGTGCCTCCAGTGTCTGATTCCCAGGTGATGAGAGACTGTGTCATTCCCGATCCATAGGGTGAATACCATCCTGATCCTGCTGTCCCCCCTCCACCTCTCCCCTCCTCAGCTTCCTCCCAGCGAGCCGGACAGGGTATAGACGCCGTGGTCTGCACTACACACACATAAAACCCCACTGCAGTACAACAGGCAGCAGGGAGAGAGAGAGAGAGAGAGCGAGGGGCTGGAAAAATGAGAGCTGCCTCATGCATATTAATGAGCTGTGATTGAATATTCATCAGGCTGGAGAGCAGGACGGGGAATGTGCTGATGTGGGAAGATGAGATTCTCGAGCGTGTCACAGTGAAGGGCTCCCCTCTGTGGGAACAGGACAAGCGGCAGACCTGTATCTCAGGCCTGGACAGGCGAGAGGAGGAGGAGAGAGTGGGGCTGGAGGGAACTCCCAGTGCATAGAGACAGAGAGTGAGAGGGACTGGGGGGAGAGAGAGAGGGGAGGGGAGAGAGAGGGGGGGGGAGAGATGGAGAGAGAGGGGGGAGAGAGAGAAAGAGAGGGGGAGAGAGAGAGTGGGGCTGGAGGGAACTCCCACTGCATAGAGACAGAGAGTGAGAGGGACTGGGGGGAGAGAGAGAGGGGAGGGGAGAGAGAGGGGGGGGAGAGATGGAGAGAGAGGGGGGAGAGAGAGAAAGAGAGGGGGAGAGAGAGAGGGGAGAGAGAGAGAAAGGCTGGGAGGGAGAGAGGGGGGGAGAGATGGAGAGAGAGGGGGGAGAGAGAGAAAGAGAGGGGGAGAGAGAGAGACAGAGAGAGAGAAAGAGAGGGGGAGAGAGAGAGACAGAGAGAGAGAAAGAGAGGGGGAGAGAGAGAGACAGAGAGAGAGACTGGGAGGGAGAGAGGGGAGAGAGAGAGAGGGGGAGAGAGACAGAGAGAGAGACTGGGAGGGAGAGGGGGGGAGAGAGAAAGAGAGGGGGAGAGAGAGAGGGGGGAGAGAGAGAAAGAGAGGGGGAGAGAGAGAGACAGAGAGAGAGAGACTGGGAGGGAGAGAGGGGAGAGAGAGAGAGAGAGAGACACTGGGAGGGAGAGGGGGGGAGAGAGGGGAGGGAGTGAGAGAGGAGAGAGAGATGGAGAGAGAGAGGGGAGAGAGAGAAAGAGAGGCGGGAGAGAGAGAGGGGAGAGAGAGAGAGAGGGGGAGAGAGAGAGAGAGAGAGAGACACTGGGAGGGAGAGGGGGGGAGAGAGAGAGGGGAGAGAGAGAAAGAGAGGCGGGAGAGAGAGAGGGGAGAGAGAGGTGGGGGGGAGAGAGAAAGAAGGGGAGAGGGGAGAGACTGGGGAGAGAGAGACTGGAGGGAGCGAGAGCGAAACTGAAGGAGAGAGAGAGACAAAGAGGGCAGACGTGGCCTTGGTTTAACGTCTCATCCGAAAGACGGCATCACCAACAGTGCGGCGCTCCCTCAGTACTGACCCTCCGACAGTGCGGCGCTCCCTCAGTACTGACCCTCCGACAGTGCGGCGCTCCCTCAGTACTGCCCCTCCGACAGTGCGGCGCTCCCTCAGTACTGCCCCTCCGACAGTGCGGCGCTCCCTCAGTACCGACCCTCCGACAGTGCGGCGCTCCCTCAGTACTGACCCTCCGACCGTGCGGCGCTCCCTCAGTACCGACCCTCCGACAGTGCGGCGCTCCCTCAGTACCGACCCTCCGACAGTGCGGCGCTCCCTCAGTCCTGACCCTCCGACAGTGCGGCGCTCCCTCAGTACTGACCCTCCGACAGTGCGGCGCTCCCTCAGTACTGACCCTCCGACAGTGCAGCGCTCCCTCAGTACTGACCCTCCGACAGTGCGGCGCTCCCTCAGTACTGACCCTCCGACAGTGCGGCGCTCCCTCAGTACCGACCCTCCGACAGTGCGGCGCTCCCTCAGTACCGACCCTCCGACAGTGCGGCGCTCCTCAGTACCGACCCTCCGACAGTGCAGCGCTCCCTCAGTACCGACCCTCCGACAGTGCGGCGCTCCCTCAGTACTGACCCTCCGACAGTGCGGCGCTCCCTCAGTACTGACCCTCCGACAGTGCGGCGCTCCCTCAGTACCGACCCTCCGACAGTGCAGCGCTCCCTCAGTACCGACCCTCCGACAGTGCAGCGCTCCCTCAGTACTGACCCTCCGACAGTGCAGCGCTCCCTCAGTACTGACCCTCCCTCAGTACTGCCCCAATGTCACTGTTGATTGCACGATCTTCTGACCCAGAGGGGAGTGCGAGACCCACTGAGCCACAGCCGACACCAAGGGTTTTAGAGTCCGTGGAACGAACACCCCAGTGCCTCTGGGGTGAAGGAATGAGGAAAGCCTGAGGCCTGTGACAGGCCTTAACCCTGTGGTGTTTACACAGCAACATCCTGCATTCTGTCAGATTTGTGAGTTTGAAAGATCCCAGGGCCTTGACAGCAGCATTACAGGGTGTGAATAAAAGATAAACTTCATACATTATAGATCAGATGGGGCCCTGAGGGGGATCTATCCCTAAACAAACACTCTGCACATGACGTGTTAATGTGGACTCTCCGAACTTGAACATGATGTGGAGATGCCGGTGATGGACTGGGGTGGACAAATGTAAGGAATCTTACAACACCAGGTTATAGTGCAACAGTTTTATTTGAAAATCACAAGCTTTCGGAGATTATCTCCTTCGTCAGGTGAGTGTGGGATTCCATGGAAGGTACCGCCTATATAGTCAGAGAACAATACCTGGTGATTACAGATAATCTTTCCAACTGCCCGTTGTCAAGGCAATCAGACAGAGAGACATTACACGCAGGACTACTGAATATACAAACGGTCCGAGCCCAAAGACAGAGAGAGAGAGAAACATCCGAAAGGAAGAGAAAGACAGAGAATGACCCGTTGTATTCAAAACAGATAACTCTTTTTTTCGCTGGTGGGGTAACGTGTAGCGTGACATGAACCCAAGATCCCGGTTGAGGCCGTCCTCATGGGTGCGGAACTTGGCGATCAATTTCTGCTCGACGATTTTACGTTGTCGTGTGTCTCGAAGGCCGCCTTGGAGTACGCTTACCCGAAGGTCGGTGGCTGAATGTCCATGTCTACCTCATACGTTGCAGGAAAGGATGCCCCAGAGCATGGTACATTGGCGAGACCATGCAGACGCTGCGACAACGGATGAACGGACACCGCGCAACAATCGCCAAACAGGAGGGTTCCCTCCCAGTCGGGGAACACTTCAGCAGTCATGGACATTCATCCACCGACCTTCGGGTAAGCGTACTCCAAGGCGGCCTTCGAGACACACGACAACGCAAAATCGTCGAGCAGAAATTGATAGCCAAGTTCTGCACCCATGAGGACGGCCTCAACCGGGATCTTGGGTTCATGTCACGCTACACGTTACCCCACCAGCGAACAAATGTTATCTGTTTTTAATACAACTGGTCATTCTCTCTCTCTTCTTTTCGGATGTTTCTCTCTCTCTCTCTCTGTCTTTGGGTTCGGACCGTTTGTATATTCAGTAGTCCTGTATGTAATGTCTCTCTGTCTGATTGTCTTGACAACGGGCAGTTGGAAAGATTATCTGTAATCACCAGGTATTGTTCTCTGACTATAAATGAGGTAATTTTCATGGAATCCCACACTCAGGCCCAGGCCCACTCTCACCCCCCATCACACACCCAGAGACCCAGGCCCAGGCCCACTCTCACCCCCCATCACACACACCCAGAGACCCAGGCCCAGGCCCACTCTCACCCCCCATCACACACCCAGAGACCCAGGCCCAGGCCCACTCTCACCCCCCATCACACACCCAGAGACCCAGGCCCAGGCCCACTCTCACCCCCATCACACACACCCAGAGACCCAGGCCCAGGCCCACTCTCACCCCCCATCACACACACCCAGAGACCCAGGCCCAGGCCCACTCTCACCCCCCCATCACACACACCCAGAGACCCAGGCCCAGGCCCACTCTCACCCCCCATCACACACCTAGAGACCCAGGCCCAGGCCCACTCTCACCCCCCATCACACACACCCAGAGACCCAGGCCCAGGCCCACTCTCACCCCCCATCACACACACCCAGAGACCCAGGCCCAGGCCCACTCTCACCCCCCATCACACACACCCAGAGACCCAGGCCCAGGCCCACTCTCACCCCCCATCACACACCCAGAGACCCAGGCCCAGGCCCACTCTCACCCCCCATCACACACCCAGAGACCCAGGCCCAGGCCCACTCTCACCCCCCATCACACACACCCAGAGACCCAGGCCCAGGCCCACTCTCACCCCCCATCACACACACCCAGAGACCCAGGCCCAGGCCCACTCTCACCCCCCATCACACACACCCAGAGACCCAGGCCCAGGCCCACTCTCACTCCCCATCACACACACCCAGAGACCCAGACCCAGGCCCAGGCCCACTCTCACCCCCCATCACACACCCAGAGACCCAGGCCCAGGCCCACTCTCACCCCCCATCACACACACCTAGAGACCCAGGCCCAGGCCCACTCTCACCCCCCATCACACACACCCAGAGACCCAGGCCCAGGCCCACTCTCACCCCCATCACACACCCAGAGACCCAGGCCCAGGCCCACTCTCACCCCCCATCACACACACCCAGAGACCCAGGCCCAGGCCCACTCTCACCCCCCATCACACACACCCAGAGACCCAGGCCCAGGCCCACTCTCATCCCCCATCACACACACCCAGAGACCCAGGCCCAGGCCCACTCTCACCCCCCATCACACACACCCAGAGACCCAGGCCCAGGCCCACTCTCACCCCCCATCACACACCCAGAGACCCAGGCCCAGGCCCACTCTCACCCCCCATCACACACACCCAGAGACCCAGGCCCAGGCCCACTCTCACCCCCCATCACACACACCCAGAGACCCAGGCCCAGGCCCACTCTCACCCCCCATCACACACACCCAGAGACCCAGGCCCAGGCCCACTCTCACCCCCCATCACACACACCCAGAGACCCAGGCCCAGGCCCACTCTCACCCCCATCACACACACCCAGAGACCCAGGCCCAGGCCCACTCTCACCCCCCATCACACACACCCAGAGACTCAGGCCCAGGCCCACTCTCACTCCCCATCACACACACCCAGAGACCCAGGCCCAGGCCCACTCTCACCCCCCATCACACACACCCAGAGACCCAGGCCCAGGCCCACTCTCACCCCCCATCACACACACCCAGAGACCCAGGCCCAGGCCCACTCTCACCCCCCATCACACACACCCAGAGACCCAGGCCCAGGCCCACTCTCACCCCCCATCTCACACACCCAGAGACCCAGGCCCAGGCCCACTCTCATCCCCCATCACACACACCCAGAGACCCAGGCCCAGGCCCACTCTCACTCCCCATCACACACACCCAGAGACCCAGGCCCAGGCCCACTCTCACCCCCCATCACACACACCCAGAGACCCAGCCCCAGGCCCACTCTCACTCCCCATCACACACACCCAGAGACCCAGGCCCAGGCCCACTCTCACTCCCCATCACACACACCCAGAGACCCAGGCCCAGGCCCACTCTCACCCCCATCACACACCCAGAGACCCAGGCCCAGGCCCACTCTCACCCCCATCACACACACCCAGAGACCCAGGCCCAGGCCCACTCTCACCCCCCATCACACACACCCAGAGACCCAGGCCCAGGCCCACTCTCACCCCCCATCACACACACCCAGAGACCCAGGCCCAGGCCCACTCTCACCCGCCATCACACACACCAGAGACCCAGGCCCAGGCCCACTCTCATCCCCCATCACACACACCCAGAGACCCAGGCCCAGGCCCACTCTCACCCCCCATCACACACCCAGAGACCCAGGCCCAGGCCCACTCTCACCCCCCATCACACACACCCAGAGACTCAGGCCCAGGCCCACTCTCACCCCCATCACACACACCCAGAGACCCAGGCCCAGGCCCACTCTCACCCCCATCACACACACCCAGAGACCCAGGCCCAGGCCCACTCTCACCCCCCATCACACACCCAGAGACCCAGGCCCAGGCCCACTCTCACCCCGCATCACACACACCCAGAGACCCAGGCCCAGGCCCACTCTCACCCCCCATCACACACACCCAGAGACCCAGGCCCAGGCCCACTCTCACCCCCCATCACACACCCAGAGACCCAGGCCCAGGCCCACTCTCACCCCCCATCACACACACCCAGAGACCCAGGCCCAGGCCCACTCTCACCCCCCATCACACACCCAGAGCCCCAGGCCCAGGCCCACTCTCACCCCCCATCACACACACCCAGAGACCCAGGCCCAGGCCCACTCTCACCCCCCATCACACACACCCAGAGACCCAGGCCCAGGCCCACTCTCACCCCCCATCACACACACCCAGAGACCCAGGCCCAGGCCCACTCTCACCCCCCATCACACACACCCAGAGACCCAGGCCCAGGCCCACTCTCACTCCCCATCACACACACCCAGAGACCCAGGCCCAGGCCCACTCTCACCCCCATCACACACACCCAGAGACCCAGGCCCAGGCCCACTCTCACCCCCCATCACACACACCCAGAGACCCAGGCCCAGGCCCACTCTCACCCCCCATCACACACACCCAGAGACCCAGACCCAGGCCCACTCTCACCCCCCATCACACACACCCAGAGACCCAGGCCCAGGCCCACTCTCACCCCCCATCACACACACCCAGAGACCCAGGCCCAGGCCCACTCTCACCCCCATCACACACCCAGAGACCCAGGCCCAGGCCCACTCTCACCCCCCATCACACACACCCAGAGACCCAGGCCCAGGCCCACTCTCACCCCCATCACACACCCAGAGACCCAGGCCCAGGCCCACTCTCACCCCCATCACACACACCCAGAGACCCAGGCCCAGGCCCACTCTCACCCCCCATCACACACACCCAGAGACCCAGACCCAGGCCCACTCTCACCCCCCATCACACACACCCAGAGACCCAGGCCCAGGCCCACTCTCACCCGCCATCACACACCCAGAGACCCAGGCCCAGGCCCACTCTCATCCCCCATCACACACACCCAGAGACCCAGGCCCAGGCCCACTCTCACCCCCCATCACACACCCAGAGACCCAGGCCCAGGCCCACTCTCACCCCCCATCACACACACCCAGAGACCCAGGCCCAGGCCCACTCTCACCCCCCATCACACACACCCAGAGACCCAGGCCCAGGCCCACTCTCACCCCCCATCACACACACCCAGAGACTCAGGCCCAGGCCCACTCTCACCCCCCATCACACACACCCAGAGACCCAGGCCCAGGCCCACTCTCACCCCCCATCACACACACCCAGAGACCCAGGCCCAGGCCCACTCTCACCCCCCATCACACACACCCAGAGACCCAGGCCCAGGCCCACTCTCACCCCCCATCACACACCCAGAGACCCAGGCCCAGGCCCACTCTCACCCCCCATCACACACACCCAGAGACCCAGGCCCAGGCCCACTCTCACCCCCCATCACACACACCCAGAGACCCAGGCCCAGGCCAACTCTCACCCCCCATCACACACACCCAGAGACCCAGGCCCAGGCCCACTCTCACCCCCCATCACACACACCCAGAGACCCAGGCCCAGGCCCACTCTCACCCCCCATCACACACCCAGAGACCCAGGCCCAGGCCCACTCTCACCCCCCATCACACACACCCAGAGACCCAGGCCCAGGCCCACTCTCACCCCCCATCACACACACCCAGAGACCCAGGCCCAGGCCCACTCTCACCCCCCATCACACACCCAGAGACCCAGGCCCAGGCCCACTCTCACTCCCCATCACACACACCCAGAGACCCAGGCCCAGGCCCACTCTCACCCCCCATCACACACCCAGAGACCCAGGCCCAGGCCCACTCTCACCCCCCATCACACACACCCAGAGACCCAGGCCCAGGCCCACTCTCACCCCCCATCACACACACCCAGAGACCCAGGCCCAGGCCCACTCTCACCCCCCATCACACACACCCAGAGACCCAGGCCCAGGCCCACTCTCACCCCCATCACACACACCCAGAGACCCAGGCCCAGGCCCACTCTCACCCCCCATCACACACCCAGAGACCCAGGCCCAGGCCCACTCTCACCCCCCATCACACACACCCAGAGACCCAGGCCCAGGCCCACTCTCACCCCCCATCACACACACCCAGAGACCCAGGCCCAGGCCCACTCTCACCCCCCATCACACACACCCAGAGACCCAGGCCCAGGCCCACTCTCACCCCCCATCACACACACCCAGAGACCCAGGCCCAGGCCCACTCTCACCCCCCATCACACACACCCAGAGACCCAGGCCCAGGCCCACTCTCACCCCCCATCACACACACCCAGAGACCCAGGCCCAGGCCCACTCTCACCCCCCATCACACACACCCAGAGACCCAGGCCCAGGCCCACTCTCACCCCCCATCACACACACCCAGAGACCCAGGCCCAGGCCCACTCTCACCCCCCATCACACACACCCAGAGACCCAGGCCCAGGCCCACTCTCACCCCCCATCACACACACCCAGAGACCCAGGCCCAGGCCCACTCTCACCCCCCATCACACACACCCAGAGACCCAGGCCCAGGCCCACTCTCACCCCCCATCACACACACCCAGAGACCCAGGCCCAGGCCCACTCTCACCCCCATCACACACACCAGAGACCCAGGCCCAGGCCCACTCTCACCCCCCATCACACACACCCAGAGACCCAGGCCCAGGCCCACTCTCACCCCTCATCACACACACCCAGAGACCCAGGCCCAGGCCCACTCTCACCCCCCATCACACACACCCAGAGACCCAGGCCCAGGCCCACTCTCACCCCCCATCACACACACCCAGAGACCCAGGCCCAGGCCCACTCTCACCCCCCATCACACACACCCAGAGACTCAGGCCCAGGCCCACTCTCACCCCCCATCACACACCCAGAGACCCAGGCCCAGGCCCACTCTCACCCCCATCACACACACCCAGAGACCCAGGCCCAGGCCCACTCTCACCCCCCATCACACACACCCAGAGACCCAGGCCCAGGCCCACTCTCACCCCCCATCACACACACCCAGAGACCCAGGCCCAGGCCCACTCTCACCCCCCATCACACACACCCAGAGACCCAGGCCCAGGCCCACTCTCACCCCCCATCACACACACCCAGAGACCCAGGCCCAGGCCCACTCTCACCCCCCATCACACACACCCAGAGACCCAGGCCCAGGCCCACTCTCACCCCCCATCACACACACCCAGAGACCCAGGCCCAGGCCCACTCTCACCCCCCATCACACACACCCAGAGACCCAGGCCCAGGCCCACTCTCACCCCCCATCACACACACCCAGAGACCCAGGCCCAGGCCCACTCTCACCCCCCATCACACACCCAGAGACCCAGGCCCAGGCCCACTCTCACCCCCCATCACACACACCCAGAGACCCAGGCCCAGGCCCACTCTCACCCCCCATCACACACACCCAGAGACCCAGGCCCAGGCCCACTCTCACCCCCCATCACACACACCCAGAGACCCAGGCCCAGGCCCACTCTCACCCCTCATCACACACCCAGAGACCCAGGCCCAGGCCCACTCTCACCCCCCATCACACACACCCAGAGACCCAGGCCCAGGCCCACTCTCACCCCCCATCACACACACCCAGACCCAGACCCAGGCCCAGGCCCACTCTCACCCCCCATCACACACACCCAGAGACCCAGGCCCAGGCCCACTCTCACCCCCCATCACACACACCCAGAGACCCAGGCCCAGGCCCACTCTCACCCCCCATCACACACACCCAGAGACCCAGGCCCAGGCCCACTCTCACCCCCCATCACACACACCCAGAGACCCAGGCCCAGGCCCACTCTCACCCCCATCACACACACCCAGAGACCCAGGCCCAGGCCCACTCTCACCCCCCATCACACACACCCAGAGACCCAGGCCCAGGCCCACTCTCACCCCCCATCACACACACCCAGAGACCCAGGCCCAGGCCCACTCTCACCCCCCATCACACACACCCAGAGACCCAGGCCCAGGCCCACTCTCACCCCCCATCACACACACCCAGAGACCCAGGCCCAGGCCCACTCTCACCCCCCATCACACACACCCAGAGACCCAGGCCCAGGCCCACTCTCACCCCCCATCACACACACCCAGAGACCCAGGCCCAGGCCCACTCTCACCCCCCATCACACACACCCAGAGACCCAGGCCCAGGCCCACTCTCACCCCCATCACACACACCCAGAGACCCAGGCCCAGGCCCACTCTCACTCCCCATCACACACACCAGAGACCCAGGCCCAGGCCCACTCTCACCCCCCATCACACACACCCAGAGACCCAGGCCCAGGCCCACTCTCACTCCCCATCACACACACCCAGAGACCCAGGCCCAGGCCCACTCTCACCCCCCATCACACACACCCAGAGACCCAGGCCCAGGCCCACTCTCACCCCCCATCACACACACCCAGAGACCCAGGCCCAGGCCCACTCTCACCCCCCATCACACACACCCAGAGACCCAGGCCCAGGCCCACTCTCACCCCCCATCACACACACCCAGAGACCCAGGCCCAGGCCCACTCTCACCCCCCATCACACACACCCAGAGACCCAGGCCCAGGCCCACTCTCACCCCCCATCACACACACCCAGAGACCCAGGCCCAGGCCCACTCTCACCCCCCATCACACACACCCAGAGACCCAGGCCCAGGCCCACTCTCACCCCCCATCACACACACCCAGAGACCCAGGCCCAGGCCCACTCTCACCCCCCATCACACACACCCAGAGACCCAGGCCCAGGCCCACTCTCACCCCCCATCACACACACCCAGAGACCCAGGCCCAGGCCCACTCTCACCCCCCATCACACACACCCAGAGACCCAGGCCCAGGCCCACTCTCACCCCCATCACACACACCCAGAGACCCAGGCCCAGGCCCACTCTCACCCCCCATCACACACACCCAGAGACCCAGGCCCAGGCCCACTCTCACCCCCCATCACACACACCCAGAGACCCAGGCCCAGGCCCACTCTCACCCCCCATCACACACACCCAGAGACTCCAGGCCCAGGCCCACTCTCACCCCCATCACACACACCCAGAGACCCAGGCCCAGGCCCACTCTCACTCCCCATCACACACACCCAGAGACCCAGGCCCAGGCCCACTCTCACCCCCCATCACACACACCAGAGACCCAGGCCCAGGCCCACTCTCACCCCCCATCACACACACCCAGAGACCCAGGCCCAGGCCCACTCTCACCCCCCATCACACACACCCAGAGACCCAGGCCCAGGCCCACTCTCACCCCCCATCACACACACCCAGAGACCCAGGCCCAGGCCCACTCTCACCCCCCATCACACACACCCAGAGACCCAGGCCCAGGCCCACTCTCACCCCCCATCACACACACCCAGAGACCCAGGCCCAGGCCCACTCTCACCCCCCATCACACACCCAGAGACCCAGGCCCAGGCCCACTCTCACCCCCCATCACACACACCCAGAGACCCAGGCCCAGGCCCACTCTCACCCCCCATCACACACACCCAGAGACCCAGGCCCAGGCCCACTCTCACCCCCCATCACACACACCCAGAGACCCAGGCCCAGGCCCACTCTCACCCCCCATCACACACACCCAGAGACCCAGGCCCAGGCCCACTCTCACCCCCCATCACACACACCCAGAGACCCAGGCCCAGGCCCACTCTCACCCCCCATCACACACACCCAGAGACCCAGGCCCAGGCCCACTCTCACCCCCCATCACACACACCCAGAGACCCAGGCCCAGGCCCACTCTCACCCCCCATCACACACACCCAGAGACCCAGGCCCAGGCCCACTCTCACCCCCCATCACACACACCCAGAGACCCAGGCCCAGGCCCACTCTCACCCCCCATCACACACACCCAGAGACCCAGGCCCAGGCCCACTCTCACCCCCCATCACACACACCCAGAGACCCAGGCCCAGGCCCACTCTCACCCCCCATCACACACACCCAGAGACCCAGGCCCAGGCCCACTCTCACCCCCCATCACACACACCCAGAGACCCAGGCCCAGGCCCACTCTCACCCCCCATCACACACACCCAGAGACCCAGGCCCAGGCCCACTCTCACCCCCCATCACACACCCAGAGACCCAGGCCCAGGCCCACTCTCACCCCCCATCACACACACCCAGAGACCCAGGCCCAGGCCCACTCTCACCCCCCATCACACACACCCAGAGACCCAGGCCCAGGCCCACTCTCACCCCCCATCACACACACCCAGAGACCCAGGCCCAGGCCCACTCTCACCCCCCATCACACACACCCAGAGACCCAGGCCCAGGCCCACTCTCACCCCCCATCACACACCCAGAGACCCAGGCCCAGGCCCACTCTCACCCCCCATCACACACACCCAGAGACCCAGGCCCAGGCCCACTCTCACCCCCCATCACACACACCCAGAGACCCAGGCCCAGGCCCACTCTCACCCCCCATCACACACACCCAGAGACCCAGGCCCAGGCCCACTCTCACCCCCCATCACACACACCCAGAGACCCAGGCCCAGGCCCACTCTCACCCCCCATCACACACACCCAGAGACCCAGGCCCAGGCCCACTCTCACCCCAACCATCACACACCCAGAGACCCAGGCCCAGGCCCACTCTCACCCCCCATCACACACACCCAGAGACCCAGGCCCAGGCCCACTCTCACCCCCCATCACACACACCCAGAGACCCAGGCCCAGGCCCACTCTCACCCCCCATCACACACACCCAGAGACCCAGGCCCAGGCCCACTCTCACCCCCCATCACACACACCCAGAGACCCAGGCCCAGGCCCACTCTCACCCCCATCACACACACACCCAGAGACCCAGGCCCAGGCCCACTCTCACCCCCCATCACACACCCAGAGACCCAGGCCCAGGCCCACTCTCACCCCCCATCACACACACCCAGAGACCCAGGCCCAGGCCCACTCTCACCCCACATCACACACACCCAGAGACCCAGGCCCAGGCCCACTCTCACCCCCCCATCACACACACCCAGAGACCCAGGCCCAGGCCCACTCTCACCCCCCATCACACACACCCAGAGACCCAGGCCCAGGCCCACTCTCACCCCCCATCACACACACCCAGAGACCCAGGCCCAGGCCCACTCTCACCCCCATCACACACACCCAGAGACCCAGGCCCAGGCCCACTCTCACCCCCCATCACACACCCAGAGACCCAGGCCCAGGCCACTCTCACCCCCATCACACACCCAGAGACCCAGGCCCAGGCCCACTCTCACCCCCCATCACACACACCCAGAGACCCAGGCCCAGGCCCACTCTCACCCCCCATCACACACACCCAGAGACCCAGGCCCAGGCCCACTCTCACCCCCCATCACACACACCCAGAGACCCAGGCCCAGGCCCACTCTCACCCCCCATCACACACACCCAGAGACCCAGGCCCAGGCCCACTCTCACCCCCCATCACACACACCCAGACCCAGGCCCAGGCCCACTCTCACCCCCCATCACACACACCCAGAGACCCAGGCCCAGGCCCACTCTCACCCCCCATCACACACACCCAGAGACCCAGGCCCAGGCCCACTCTCACCCCCATCACACACACCCAGAGACCCAGGCCCAGGCCCACTCTCACCCCCCATCACACACACCTGAGACCCAGGCCCAGGCCCACTCTCACCCCCCATCACACACACCCAGAGACCCAGGCCCAGGCCCACTCTCACCCCCCATCACACACACCCAGAGACCCAGGCCCAGGCCCACTCTCACCCCCCATCACACACACCCAGAGACCCAGGCCCAGGCCCACTCTCACCCCCCATCACACACACCCAGAGACCCAGGCCCAGGCCCACTCTCACCCCCCATCACACACACCCAGAGACCCAGGCCCAGGCCCACTCTCACCCCCCATCACACACACCCAGAGACCCAGGCCCAGGCCCACTCTCACCCCCCATCACACACACCCAGAGACCCAGGCCCAGGCCCACTCTCACCCCCCATCACACACACCCAGAGACCCAGGCCCAGGCCCACTCTCACCCCCCATCACACACACCCAGAGACCCAGGCCCAGGCCCACTCTCACCCCCCATCACACACACCCAGAGACCCAGGCCCAGGCCCACTCTCATCCCCCCATCACACACACCCAGAGACCCAGGCCCAGGCCCACTCTCACCCCCCATCACACACCCAGAGACCCAGGCCCAGGCCCACTCTCACCCCCCATCACACACACCCAGAGACCCAGGCCCAGGCCCACTCTCACCCCCCATCACACACACCCAGAGACCCAGGCCCAGGCCCACTCTCACCCCCCATCACACACACCCAGAGACCCAGGCCCAGGCCCACTCTCACCCCCCATCACACACACCCAGAGACCCAGGCCCAGGCCCACTCTCACCCCCCATCACACACACCCAGAGACCCAGGCCCAGGCCCACTCTCACCCCCCATCACACACACCCAGAGACCCAGGCCCAGGCCCACTCTCACCCCCCATCACACACACCCAGAGACCCAGGCCCAGGCCCACTCTCACTCCCCATCACACACACCCAGAGACCCAGGCCAGGCCCACTCTCACCCCCCATCACACACCCAGAGACCCAGGCCCAGGCCCACTCTCACCCCCCATCACACACACCCAGAGACCCAGGCCCAGGCCCACCATCTTCCCTTCTCCTCGGCCCCCCCCCCCCTCCCGCTGGGGGGCAGGCTCCTCACTCTGGAATTCCCTCCCTTAAACTCTCCGCCTCTCTCTCCTCCTTTGAGACAACAACTTGAATTTATCCAGCGCCTTGAATGTAGTAAAACCTCCCGAGGCGCTGAGAGAGGGTAAATCGGAATAAAATCAGACCCCGAGCCACATGAGGAGATATCAGGACAGGTGACCAAAAGCTTGGTCAGAGAGGGAGGTTTTAAGAAGGTCTTAAAGGAGGAGAGAGAGGCGGAGAGGTTTAGGGAGGGAATTCCAGAGCTTCGGGCCGAGGCGGCTGAAGGCACGGCTGCCAATGGTGGAGCGACGGAAATCGGGGGGACGGACAAGAGGCCGGAATTGGAGGAGCGCAGAGATCTGGGAGGGTCGTAGGGGCTGGAGGAGGTTACAGAGATAGGGAGGGAGGGGGCGCGGGGCCACGGAGGGGTTTGAACACGAGGGTGGAGAATTTTAAAATCGAGGCTTTGCCGGACCGGGAGCCGATGTAGGTCAGCGAGCACAGGGGGTGATGGGTGAACGGGACTCGGAGTGAGTTAGGACACGGGGCAGAGTTTTGGATGAGCTGGAGTTTCCAGAGGGTGGGAGGATGGGAGGTCGGCCAGGAGAGCATCGGGATAGACGGCTGTTTCTTTCTCAAGACTTCTTAAAACCTCCCTCTTTGACCCAGCCTTTGGTCCCCTGTCCTAATATCTCCCCATGTGGCTCGGGGTCTGATTCACGCTCCTGTGAAGAGCCTTCGGGACGTTTCACTCCGTTAGAGGCGCTGGAGAAATGCAGCTTGGTGTCGTTGCTCTGGCGCAGTGGGCTCCTGGCGTAGACTGCACACTTTCACCCTCCGCACCGCAGGAGGGAGGCAGAGACCGATCCAGAGCTCCCTCGCCGATCGGCACGGTCCCGGTGCCTTGGGGGAGCGTCACGGCGACCGGCGTCACGTGGCGTGACAGATCTCCGGGAGTTTCCCCCCCCCCACCCCGGCCTCCCCCTTCCCGGTGTGGACTCTCGCCGGGCGCACGGCCGGTATCTCCCACCGCCCCGTCCCCCCGGGGCACGGTCAGATATTGGACCGCGGGGGGCATCGCGGGCAATTCCGATACGGCCCTCACCTTTCCAGTTTCTTCCTTTCCTTCCCCTCCTGTCTCTCGTTCCCTTTCTCTGCACAAGGCGGCTGGCAGAATAAATGCAAGGCTGTCCTCTCTCCTTCCTTTGCTCGGTAGAGGGAAAGGATGAGGGGGTCGGGGGGAGAATCTTGACTCTCTCTCTCGCTCTGTGTGATGCACAGATCAAGAACATGAAATGAATGGAGAAATGCACTGAATTATTCATAAATATTGGACTGGCCTTGGCTCTGAAGATGTAAATTCTCCTCCTGTGGAGTGGGAAGTAAATTATTATTCTCCTTCCCTCTGACATGTTCTCTCTCATCAGGAATGTGACAGGTAAACACACAATCTCACTTTCAAATCACGACTCACAGACACTCCATCCAATTATACTCAACCCTTCGAAACATTCTGTCTTTCCTCACGATGAGATCCCTCTCCTCCCGGACCCCGACTCTCACTGGGGGGGGTCCCCACAGGCACCAAAACCCCCTCCCGGACCCCGACTCTCACTGGGGGGTCCCCACAGGCACCCAAACCCCCTCCTGGACCCCGACTCTCACTGGGGGGTCCCCACAGGCACCCAAACCCCCTCCCGGACCCCGACTCTCACTGGGGGGTCCCCACAGGCACCGAAACCCCCTCCTGGACCCCGACTCTCACTGGGGGGTCCCCACAGGCACCCAAACCCCCTCCCGGACCCCGACTCTCACTGGGGGGTCCCCCCACAGGCACCCAAACCCCCTCCCGGACCCCGACTCTCACTGGGGGGTCCCCACAGGCACCCAAACCCCCTCCCGGACCCCGACTCTCACTGGGGGGTCCCCACAGGCACTCAGACCCCCTCCCGGACCCCGACTCTCACTGGGGGGTCCCCACAGGCACTCAGACCCCCTCCCGGACCCCGACTCTCACTGGGGGGTCCCCACAGGCACCCAAACCCCCTCCCGGACCCCGACTCTCACTGGGGGGTCCCCACAGGCACCCAAACCCCCTCCCGGACCCCGACTCTCACTGGGGGGTCCCCACAGGCACCCAAACCCCCTCCCGGACCCCGACTCTCACTGGGGGGTCCCCACAGGCACCGAAACCCCCTCCCGGACCCCGACTCTCACTGGGGGGTCCCCACAGGCACTCAGACCCCCTCCCGGACCCCGACTCTCACTGGGGGGTCCCCACAGGCACCCAAACCCCCTCCCGGACCCCGACTCTCACTGGGGGGTCCCCACAGGCACCGAAACCCCCTCCCGGACCCCGACTCTCACTGGGGGGGGTCCCCCCACAGGCACCCAAACCCCCTCCCGGACCCCGGCACTCATTGGGGGGTCCCCACAGGCACCCAAAACCCCTCCCGGACCCCGACTCTCACTGTGGGGGGTCCCCAGAGGCATCCAAACCCCCTCCCGGACCCCAGCACTCACTGGGGGGTCCCCACAGGCACTCAGACCCCCTCCCGGACCCCAGCACTCACTGGGGGGTCCCCACAGGCACTCAGACCCCCTCCCGGACCCCAGCACTCACTGGGGGGTCCCCACAGGCACTCAGACCCCCTCCCGGACCCCGACTCTCACTGGGGGGTCCCCACAGGCACCCAAACCCCCTCCCGGCCCCCGGCACTCATTGGGGGGTCCCCACAGGCACCCAAACCCCCTCCCGGACCCCGGCACTCACTGAGGGGGGTCCCCACAGGCAGCCAAACCCCCTCCTGGACATCCTTCCCCCGCTGGGCCGCTCTTTACGCACCAATCTTGCCACCTTATTCACCCACAAGAGGCGTCGTTATTCTGTCCTGACCCCCTGACCGCACACATACACTTTCCAACAGGAGTCACACGATACTGGTGAGGAGGAGTCCAGCACTCGAGCCCATAATCCAGGCCGACACTCCCCCCCCACAGTACTGAGGGAGCGCCGCACTGTCGGAGGGTCAGTACTGAGGGAGCGCTGCACTGTCGGAGGGTCAGTACTGAGGGAGCGCCGCACTGTCGGAGGGTCAGTACTGAGGGAGCGCCGCACTGTCGGAGGGTCAGTACTGAGGGAGCGCCGCACTGTCGGAGGGTCAGTACTGAGGGAGCGCCGCACTGTCGGAGGGTCAGTGCTGAGGGAGCGCCGCACTGTCGGAGGGTCCGTACTGAGGGAGCGCCGCACTGTCGGAGGGTCAGTACTGAGGGAGCGCCGCACTGTCGGAGGGTCAGTACTGAGGGAGCGCCGCACTGTCGGAGGGTCAGTACTGAGGGAGCGCCGCACTGTCGGAGGGTCAGTACTGAGGGAGCGCCGCACTGTCGGAGGGTCAGTACTGAGGGAGCGCCGCACTGTCGGAGGTGCCGTCTTTTGTATGAGACGTTAAACCGAGGCCCCGTCTGCCCCTCTCAGGTGGATGTAAAAGATCCCACGGCCACTATTGGAAGAAGAGCAGGGGGAGTTCTCCCCGGGGTCCTGGGGCCAATATTTATCCCTCAACCAACATCACTAATTTATCCCTCAACCAACATCACTAAAAACAGATGATCTGGGTCATTATCACATTGCTGTTTGTGGGATCTTGCTGTGCGCAAATTGTCTGCCGCGTTTCGTACATTACAACAGTGACCACACCTTTAAAGTTACTTCATTGGCTGTGAAGCTTTGGGACGTCCTGAGGTGGTGAAAGGCTCTGTAGAAATGGGAGTCTTTCTTTATCATATCTCTTGTGTGCACAGAATCAGATAACATCAACTCCCGTTTATACAGTGCTTTTAATGTAGTAAAATATCCGAAGGCACTTCACAGGAGCGTAAATCAGACCCCGAGCCACATGAGGAGATATTAGGACAGGTGACCAAAAGCTTGGTCAAAGAGGAGGTTTTAAGGAGGGTCTTGAAGGAGAAGCCTCCACTCTGCTTGGTCCCCTCATCAATCTCCGTTCCCTCTCCCTGGTCACTGTCTGAGGCAGAACCAGACCATTCGCAACCTTTGACCCTGAGATGAGCCTCTGACCCCATCTCCCCTCCATCACCGAGACCGCCTGCTTCCACCTCCGTAACATCGCCCGTCTCTGCCCCCTGCCTCAGCCCATCTGCTGAAACCCTCGTCCGTGCCTTTGTTACCCCCAGACTCCCACTATCCCAAAGCTCTCCTGGCCGGCCTCCCATCCCCCACCCTCCGTAAACTCCAGCTCATCAAAACTCTGACCCCCCCCCCCCCCGTATCCTAACTCGCACCGAGTCCCGTTCACCCATCACCCCCTGTGCTCGCTGACCTACATTAGCTCCCGGTCCGGGAACCCCTCGATTTAAAAATTCTCCATCCTCGTGTTCCAATCCCTCCATGGCCCTCGCCCCCCTCCTCCCTATCTCTCTAACCTCCTCCAGCCCCTACGACCCTCCCAGATCTCTGCGCTCCTCCAATTCCGGCCTCTTGTCCATCCCCCCGATTCCATCGCTCCGTCATTGGCGGCCGTGCCTTCAGCTGCCTCGGCCCTCAGCTCTGGAATTCCCTCCCTAAACCCCTCCGCCTCTCTCTCTCCTCTTTGGTCGCCTGTCCTAATATCTCCTCATGTGGCTTGGCGTCATATTTAGTCGATAATCGTTCCTGTGAAGCGCTTTGGGACGTTTCCCTACCGCGGTGTACAAATGGGAGTTGTTTACGTTGTTGAGAGAGGCGGAGAGGTTTAGAGACAAGGGGCAGGCTCACCTCCCCCACCTCCCCGAAAAAAATACACACACACACACACACACAGAAAATAAATCTTCGCTGTCGCAGTGTGACCATTAGATGCTGCTGCAGGACCGATTAATCCGTATGCTGGAGACCAGAGTAACTTTGGAATCTTGTCTGACGACTCACACACGGGCTGGGAGTGGATTCGAAGATCGCACTCATACACTAATGCTCAGAAATTATTGCACGCCGTAAAGAAATTATTTATCACTCAATTCGCCCTCACTTCCAAGGGAGATTAAAATGCTGTTTGTTTCCCAACTCAAGGCCTCGACGCCAATCGGCAAAGACGACGGGTTGGAAGGCTCTCTGAAACTCTGCGTCAGGAAACTCCATAAAAACCCCTCGCCGCTCGCGACCCGACAATCAGCTCCTGTCACAATCGTCTTCCTACAATCATCCAGCACAGGAGGAGGACATTCGGCCCATCGTGCCTGTGCCGGCTCTTTGAAAGAGCTGTCCGATTAGTCCCACTCCCTCCTCTTTTCCCCCTGGACCTGCACATCTTTTCCATTTTAAGTATATATTCTGAAATTTATTACTGAATCTGCTTCCACCGCCCTTTCAGGCAGCGAATTCCAGATCAGAACAACTCGCTGCGTAAAAAACATTCTCCTCATCTCCCCCTCTGGCTCTTTTGCCGATTACCTTAAATCTGTGTCCTCTGGTTCCCGACCCTCCTGCCACTGGAAACAGTTTCTCCTTATTTACTCCATCAAAACCCCTCATGATTTTGAACACCTCGATTAAATCTCCCCTTAACCCTCTCTGCTGTAAGGAGAACAATCCCAGCTTCTCCAGTCTCTCCGTGTAACTGAAGTCCCTCATCCCTGGGACTGTTCTGGTAAATCTCCTCAACGCTCTCTCGAAGGCCTGGACATGCTTTAAATCTGAATGGGATTGAAACGAGCAGGTGTGGAGACACCGAGAGTGCTGGGCCTTGTCTGATACTTCACATCTTCTAATTAGTTAACGAGGTGCACTTAGGTCAATGATGGTTTGGCGATGAGGATGTGACACAGTGTTAGGGTCAAGGGGCATTTACAATGGACTGGCCAGGGTGGGGAAGTTGAAATCCTAAGGCTCACAGGTTAATCACGGTGACACTAGAAGTAAGAGGAGGAGGACGATCGCAAGAGAACGTCCCACCCAGAGGGGGATCGAGTTCTAGTGTAAGTTAATAGGGAAGGACTCTGATTGAGGCAATAACATTTCATTTATTGAGGGACACCAGGGGAAAGGCCAAGGCCCCACAGTGCAGGGACACGAGGGGGAAGGGCCGAGGCCCCACGGTGCAGGGACACGAGGGGGAAGGGCGAGGCCCCACGGTGCAGGGACACGAGGGGGAAGGGCCGAGGCCCCACGGTGCAGGGACACGAGGGGGAAAGGCCGAGGCCCCACGGTGCAGGGACACGAGGGGGAAGGGCCGAGGCCCCACGGTGCAGGGACACGAGGGGGAAGGGCCGAGGCCCCACGGTGCAGGGACACGAGGGGGAAGGGCCGAGGCCCCACGGTGCAGGGACATCAGGGGGAAGGGCCGAGGCCCCACGGTGCAGGGACACGAGGGGGAAGGGCCGAGGCCCCACGGTGCAGGGACACGGGCCAAGGCCCCAAGGTGCAGGACCCTGGGGGAAGGGCCAAGGCCCCACGGCGCAGGGACCCCGGGGGAAGGGCCGAGGCCCCACGGTGCAGGGACAACGGCGGGAAGGGCCGAGGCCCCACGGTGCAGGGACACGAGGGGGAAGGACCGAGGCCCCACGGTGCAGGGACACGGCCCCACGGTGCAGGGACACCGGGGGAAGGGCCGAGGCCCCACGGTGCAGGGACACCGGGGGAAGGGCCGAGGCCCCACGGTGCAGGGACACGAGGGGGAAGGGCCGAGGCCCCACGGTGCAGGAACTCCCATTTCTAAGTGCCGATTCACCACCTCAGGATGTTCCAAAGCTTCACAGACAGTGATGTACTTTTTGAAGTGTGGTCACTGTTGTAATGTGGGAAACGTAGCAGCCAATTTGCACACAGCAAGATCCCACAAACAGTAATGTGATAAATGAGCAGATCATCTGTTTTTAGTGATGTTGGTTGAGGGATAAATATTGGCCCCAGGACCCCGGGGAGAACTCCCCCTGCTCTTCTTCCAATAGTGGCCGTGGGATCCTTTACATCCACCTGAGAGGGGCAGACGGGGCCTCGGTTTAACGTCTCATCTGAAAGACGGCACCTCCGACAGTGCGGCGCTCCCTCAGTACTGACCCTCCGACAGTGCGGCGCTCCCTCAGTACTGACCCTCCGAGAGTGCGGCGCTCCCTCAGTACCGCCCCTCCGACAGTGCGGCGCTCCCTCAGTACTGCCCCTCCGACAGCGCGGCGCTCCCTCAGTACTGACCCTTCGACAGCGCGGCGCTCCCTCAGCACTGACCCTCCGACAGTGCGGCGCTCCCTCAGTACTGACCCTCCGACAGTGCGGCGCTCCCTCAGTACTGACCCTCCGACAGTGCGGCGCTCCCTCAGTACTGACCCTCCGACAGTGCGGCGCTCCCTCAGTACTGACCCTCCGACAGTGCGGCGCTCCCTCAGTACTGACCCTCCGACAGTGCGGCGCTCTCTCAGTACCGACCCTCCGACAGTGCGGCGCTCCCTCAGCACTGACCCTCCGACAGTGCGGCGCTCCCTCAGTACTGACCCTCCAGCAGCGCTGGAGTGTCGGACTAGATTTTGGGTCCAAGCGCTGGGGTGGGGTTTGAACCCACGACCTCCTGATTCAAAGGGGAGTGTGCTACCCACTGAGCCATGTCTGTCACGTGAGGGACTGTGTAAATGCTTCGTACCTGCTGTGTGTCAGCCTGCAGTGATTGATGGAGGGGGCTGTGGGTTTAACTGACCGTGTGCAGTCTCACAAACGCTCCAAATTCAACTCACATCATTAAACACCATCTCTAACACTCAGCTCTCTTTGTTCTTTACCCCGTCCTTTGCCAGCTCTGGAGGACTGATCACTGAGTAACAATGCAAGCAATGCAAGCAAGTCTGTCTGCTGCTCTCTGCATATCCCTCTATATGTCTGTGTGTCTGTGTGTGTGTCTGTGTGTGTGTCTGTGTGTCTCCCTCTTATGTGTCTCTCTGCATAGCCCTATATATATCTGACCGTGTTTGTGTCGCTCTCTGAATCTCCCTCTATTTGTGTGTGTGTGTCTGTGAGTTTGTGTGTGTGTCTGTGAGTGTATGTCTGTCTCTCTCTCTCCTTGGCTATCGGTCTCTCTCTCTCTCCATATGTCGATCTCCGTGTGTTTCTCTGTGCGTCTGTCTGCCCCTTTCCTTTTCTCCCACCCCATACGTCTGTTTCTGAGACTGTGCACATCTGCCTTTCTCTCTCCCTGTGTGCGCCTGACTGTCTGACTGTCTCTCTCTCCATGCGCCTGCCTGTCTTTCTCTGTCTCTCTCTCTCCCTGTGCGCCTGTCTGTCTCTCCCTCTGTGCACCTGTCTGTCTGTCTCTCTCTCCCTGTGTGCATGTCTTTCTCTCTCTCTCTCTCCCCCTGTGTGTGTGTCTCTCTCTCTCTCTCCCTGTGTGTGTGTGTGTCTGTGTCTCTCTCTCCCTGTGTGTGTGTCTGTCTGTCTGTGTCTCTCTCTCCCTGTGTGTGTGTGTCTGTCTGTCTCTCTCTCTCCCTGTGTGTCTGTCTGTCTCTCTCTCTCCCTGTCTGTCTGTCTCTCTTTGTCTCTCATTCCTTCTCAATCTTTCACTCCCTATACGTTTGTCCGTGTCTGTCCTTTTCTCCCACTGTATCGGTTTGTCCCTGTGTGTGTACATCTGTCTCTCTATATATCTCTCTTCTACCTTCCCTCTCTCGATATGTGTCTGTGCCAGCGTGTCTCTGCCTCTGTCTCCTATTCACTCCTTCTCAGTCTGTCCCTCTCTGTATATCTGTCTGTGCCTATTTCTCTGGGTCTGTCTGTCTCCCTCTGAATCTGTCTGTCTCCCTCTCCCTCTGCACGTCTCTCTCTCGGTCTCTCTCTCCCTCCCTCTGCACATCTACCTCTCTCTCTCTGGGTCTCTCTCTCTCTCTCCCTCTCCTCTTGCACATCTCCCTCTCTCTCTCTGGGTCTCTCTCTGGGTCTCTCGCTCTCTCTCTCTGGGTCTCGCTCTCTCTCTCTCTGAGTCTCGCTCTCTCTCTCTCTCTGGGTCTCTCTCTCTCTCTCTGGGTCTCTCTCTCTCTCTCTGGGTCTCTCTCTCTCTCTCTCTCTGGTCTCTCTCTCTCTCTCTCTCTGGGTCTCTCTCTCTCTCTCTCTCTCTCTCTCTGGGTCTCTCTCTCTCTCTCTCTGGCTCTCGCTCTCTCTCTCTCTGCTCTCGCTCTCTCTCTGCCTCTCTCTCTCTCTCTGCCTCTCGCTCTCTCTCTCTCTGCCTCTCGCTCTCTCTCTCTGGCTCTCGCTCTCTCTCTCTCTCTGGCTCTCGCTCTCTCTCTCTCTGGCTCTCGCTCTCTCTCTCTCTGGCTCTCGCTCTCTCTCTCTCTGGCTCTCGCTCTCTCTCTCTCTGGCTCTCGCTCTCTCTCTCTCTGGCTCTCGCTCTCTCTCTCTCTCTTGCTCTCGCTCTCTCTCTCTCTTGCTCTCGGCTCTCTCTCTCTGGCTCTCTGGCTCTCGCTCTCTGGCTCTCTGGCTCTCGCTCTCTCTCTCTGGCTCTCGCTCTCTCTCTCTCTGGCTCTCGCTCTCTCTCTCTCTTGATCTCAGCTCTCTCTCTCTCTGGCTCTCTGGCTCTCTCGCTCTCTCTCTCTGGCTCTCGCTCTCACTCTCTCTGGGTCTCACTCTCTCTCTCTCTGAGTCTCGCTCTCTCTCTCTCTCTGGGTCTCTCTCTCTCTCTCTCTCTGGGTCTCTCTCTCTCTCTCTCTCTGGCTCTCGCTCTCTCTCTCTCTGCCTCTCGCTCTCTCTCTGCCTCTCGCTCTCTCTCTCTCTGCCTCTCGCTCTCTCTCTCTCTGCCTCTCGCTCTCTCTCTCTGGCTCTCGCTCTCTCTCTCTCTCTGGCTCTCGCTCTCTCTCTCTCTGGCTCTCGCTCTCTCTCTGGCTCTCGCTCTCTCTCTCTCTGGCTCTCGCTCTCTCTCTCTCTGGCTCTCGCTCTCTCTCTCTCTCTTGCTCTCGCTCCTCTCTCTCTGGCTCTCTGGCTCTCGCTCTCTGGCTCTCGCTCTCTCTCTCTCTCTCTTGATCTCGCTCTCTCTCTCTCTGGCTCTCTGGCTCTCGCTCTCTCTCTCTGGCTCTCGCTCTCACTCTCTCTGGTCTCACTCTCTCTCTCTCTGAGTCTCGCTCTCTCTCTCTCTGGGTCTCTCTCTCTCTCTCTCTCTCTGGTCTCTCTCTCTCTCTCTGGGTCTCGCTCTCTCTCTGGGTCTCGCTCTCTCTCTCTGGCTCTCGCTCTCTCTCTCTCTGGCTCTTGCTCTCTCTCTCTCTCTCTCTCTGGCTCTCGCTCTCTCTCTCTCTCTGCCTCTCGCTCTCTCTCTCTCTGGCTCTCGCTCTCTCTCTCTCTGGCTCTCGCTCTCTCTCTCTCTGGCTCTCTCTCTCTCTCTGGCTCTCGCTCTCTCTCTCTCTGGCTCTCGCTCTCTCTCTCTCTGGCTCTCGCTCTCTCTCTCTCTGGCTCTCGCTCTCTCTCTCTCTGGCTCTCGCTCTCTCTCTCTCTGGCTCTCGCTCTCTCTCTCTCTGGCTCTCGCTCTCCTCTCTGGCTCTGCTCTCTCTGGCTCTCTCTCTCTCTCTGGCTCTCGCTCTCCTCTCTCTCTGGCTCTCGCTCTCTCTCTCTCTCTCTGGCTCTCGCTCTCTCTCTCTCTTGCTCTCGCTCTCTCTCTCTGGCTCTCGCTCTCTCTCTCTGGCTCTCTGGCTCTCGCTCTCTCTCTCTGGCTCTCGCTCTCTCTCTCTGGCTCTCGCTCTCTCACTCTCTCTGGCTCTCGCTCTCTCTCTCTCTGGCTCTCGCTCTCTCTCTCTCTCTGGCTCTCGCTCTCTCTCTCTGGCTCTCGCTCTCTCTCTCTGCTCCTCTCTCTGGCTCTCGCTCTCTCTCTCTGGCTCTCGCTCTCTCTTCTCTCTGGCTCTCGCTCTCTCTCTCTCTCTGGCTCTCGCTCTCTCTCTCTCTCTCTCTGGCTCTCGCTCTCTCTCTCTCTCTGGCTCTCGCTCTCTCTCTCTCTCTGGCTCTAGCTCTCTCTCTCTGGCTCTCGCTCTCTCTCTCTGGCTCTCGCTCTCTCTCTCTGGCTCTCTGGCTCTCGCTCTCTCTCTCTGGCTCTCGCTCTCACTCTCTCTGGGTCTCGCTCTTGCTCTCTCTCTCTGGGTCTCTCGCTCTCGCTCTCTCTCTCTGGCTCTCGCTCTCTCTCTCTCTCTGGCTCTCGCTCTCTCTCTCTCTCTGGCTCTCGCTCTCTCTCTCTCTCTGGCTCTCGCTCTCTCTCTCTCTCTGGCTCTCGCTCTCTCTCTCTCTGGCTCTCGCTCTCTCTCTCTCTCTGGCTCTCGCTCTCTCTCTCTCTCTGGCTCTCGCTCTCTCTCTCTCTGGCTCTCGCTCTCTCTCTCTCTCTGGCTCTCGCTCTCTCTCTCTCTGGGTCTCGCTCTCTCTCTCTCTCTGGCTCTCGCTCTCTCTCTCTCTCTGGCTCTCGCTCTCTCTCTCTCTGGCTCTCGCTCTCTCTCTCTCTGGGTCTCGCTCTCTCTCTCTCTCTGGCTCTCGCTCTCTCTCTCTCTGGCTCTCGCTCTCTCTCTCTCTGGCTCTCGCTCTCTCTCTCTCTGGCTCTCGCTCTCTCTCTCTCTGGCTCTCGCTCTCTCTCTCTCTGGCTCTCGCTCTCTCTCTCTCTGGCTCTCGCTCTCTCTCCCTCTGGCTCTCGCTCTCTCTCTCTCTGGCTCTCGCTCTCTCTCTCTCTGGCTCTCGCTCTCTCTCTCTGGCTCTCGCTCTCTCTCTCTGGCTCTCGCTCGCTCTCTCTTTGGGTCTCGCTCTCTCTCTCTCTCTCCTACTTTTTCCATCTGTTTCGCTCAATATTGAACAACTCAATTGTCCTTGTCAGTTCCTAACTCACCTACGAGCTTCATTAATTTATGATTTGAAGAGCAGTCTCTCTGACCTGCTCTCTTTCACACTCTGTCTCCTCACATTATCGACCTGTCAACTCCAACACTGACTCAAACAACTGGGAGCCCGGGAACAGGGAGAGGGAAATCAAACCAATGGAGAACTCAGCGCCTGCATTAGGAACACTCAAATACCCCTCGCCCACTCCTCCCTCCTTCCCCGCCCAGTGTACAGATATCTCCCTGAGAGAGGGGACTGAGAGACACCAGTCAGTGTACAGATATCACCCTGAGAGAGAGACTGAGAGACACCAGTCAGTGTACAGATATCTCCCTGAGAGAGAGGGGACTGAGAGACACCAGTCAGTGTACAGATATCTCCCTGAGAGGGGAGTGAGAGACACCAGTCAGTGTACAGATATCTCCCTGAGAGAGCGGACTGAGAGACACCAGTCAGTGTACAGATATCTCCCTGAGAGAGAGGGGACTGAGAGACACCAGTCAGTGTACAGATATCTCCCTGAAAGAGAGGGACTGAGAGACGCCAGTCAGTGAACAGATATCTCCCTGAGAGAGAGGGGACTGAGAGACACCAGTCAGTGTACAGGTATCTCCCTGAGAGAGGGGACTGAGAGACACCAGTCAGTGTACAGATATCTCCCTGAGAGAGGGGACTGAGAGACACCAGTCAGTGTACAGATATCTCCCTGAGAGAGAGGGACTGAGAGACACCAGTCAGTGTACAGATATCTCCCTGACAGAGAGAGGGACTGAGAGACACCAGTCAGTGCACAGATATCTCCCTGAGAGAGAGAGAGGGGACTGAGAGACACCAGTCAGTGTACAGATATCTCCCTGAGAGAGGGACTGAGAGACACCAGTCAGTGTACAGATATCTCCCTGAGAGAGAGGGGACTGAGAGACACCAGTCAGTGTACAGATATCTCCCTGAGAGAGGGGACTGAGAGACACCAGTCAGTGTACAGATATCTCCCTGAGAGAGAGGGGACTGAGAGACATCAGTCAGTGTACAGATATCTCCCTGAGAGAGAGGGGACTGAGAGACACCAGTCAGTGTACAGATATCTCCCTGAGAGAGAGGGACTGAGAGACACCAGTCAGTGTACAGATATCTCCCTGAGAGAGAGAGACTGAGAGACACCAGTCAGTGTACAGATATCTCCCTGAGAGAGAGACTGAGAGACACCAGTCAGTGAACAGATATCTCCCTGAGAGAGAGGGGACTGAGAGACACCAGTCAGTGTACAGATATCTCCCTGAGAGAGAGGGACTGAGAGACACCAGTCAGTGTACAGATATCTCCCTGAGAGAGAGGGACTGAGAGACACCAGTCAGTGTACAGATATCTCCCTGAGGGAGAGGGGACTGAGAGACACCAGTCAATGTACAGATATCTCCCTGAGGGGGAGAGAGAGGGACTGAGAGACACCAGTCAGTGCACAGATATCTCCCTGAGAGAGAGAGGGGACTGAGAGACACCAGTCAGTGTACAGATATCTCCCTGAGAGAGAGAGAGGGGACTGAGAGACACCAGTCAGTGTACAGATATCTCCCTGAGAGAGAGGGGACTGAGAGACACCAGTCAGTGTACAGATATCTCCCTGAGAGAGAGGGGACTGAGAGACACCAGTCAGTGTACAGATATCTCCCTGAGAGAGAGAGAGGGGAACTGTGAAAATTGCTCGCTCTGTACGGGCTGATGTTCTGGTACCAGAACATGATTTGAAATCCTGTCTTGTTTCTCAAATGCAGGATGAAATGCTGGTCTTTGTCTCCGCCTCCTGGGCAGGTGCGGAGCTGCAAGCAGTTAAAGAACGAGTTTCTGTGCCTGTCAGACTGTGAAATTATGTTTTGTTTTTTAGCTGATATTGGGGGCTATGACTGTGGGGTGTGTTCAAGTTCAGGAATTGATTATCAGCTGACTCACCCATGATGTCATTGAAAGTAACGACGCAAGTTAAGAAGGAGATAAAAATCAAACAAAGCAATGTGGTTCATTTCTGGAGGAATAGAGCTGAAAAGCAGAGAAGTTATGATATAATTGTGTCGAAGCTTGGTTAGACCACACTTGGAGCACTGTACACAGTTCTGGTCTCCATATACCTTGGTTAGACCACACTTGGAGCACTGTACACAGTTCTGGTCTCCATATACCTTGGTTAGACCACACTTGGAGCACTGAGCACAGTTCTGGTCTCCATATACCTTGGTTAGACCACACTTGGAGCACTGTGCACAGTTCTGGTCTCCATATACCTTGGTTAGACCACACTTGGAGCACTGTGTACAGTTCTGGTCTCCATATACCTCGGTTAGACCACACTTGGAGCACTGTGCGCAGTTCTGGTCTCCATATACCTTGGTTAGACCACACTTGGAGCACTGTGCGCAGTTCTGGTCTCCATATACCTTGGTTAGACCACACTTGGAGCACTGTGCGCAGTTCTGGTCTCCATATACCTTGGTTAGACCACACTTGGAGCACTGAGCACAGTTCTGGTCTCCATATACCTTGGTTAGACCACACTTGGAGCACTGTGCGCAGTTCTGGTCTCCATATACCTTGGTTAGACCACACTTGGAGCACTGTGCGCAGTTCTGGTCTCCATATACCTTGGTTAGACCACACTTGGAGCACTGTGCACAGTTCTGGTCTCCTTATAAAAAGCATATAGAGGCACCGGAGAAGGTGCAAAAAAGATTTACAAGGACGAGGTGTTATCGCTATCAGGAAAGGCTGAACAGACTGGGGCTCTTTTCTCTATAAAAGAGAAGGCTGAGGGGTGACCTGATCGAGGTCTTTAAAATTATGAAGGGGTTTGATAGGGTAGACGTTGAGAAGATATTTCCTCTTCTGGGGGAGACCAGAACTCGGGGGCCATAAATATAAGACAGTCAGTAATAAATCCAATAGGGAATTCAGGAGAAACTTCTTTACCCAGAGAGTGGTGAGAATGTGGAACTCACTCCCACAGGGAGTGGTTGAGGGGAATAACAGAGATGGATTTAAGGGGAAGCCGGATAAACACATGAGGGAGAAAGGAATAGAAGGATATGGTGATAGGGTGAGATGGAGTAGGGAGGGAGGAGGCTCGTGTGGAGCATAAACACCAGCACAGACCTGATGGGCCGAATGGCCTGTTTCTGTGCTGTACGTTCGATGTAATTCAACGTAAGTGTGTCAGGCCGTGCCTCACACTCTCCTCCCTCTGAGTCTAGGCTGACACCACAAAGCCGGAGGGGAATTCAGGGCGAGCCTTGTTACACCAACAGACTTCTGCCCCAGTTTCCCGCCACAGATTATACTCTGGAAATATGCTGATAACAGCGAGGAAATTTAAGGTAATTGGTAAAAGAAACCAGAGGGGGGGATGAGGAGAATGTTTTTTTTACGCAGCGAGTTGTTCTGCTCTGGAATTCACTGCCTGAAAGGGCGGTGGAAGCAGATTCAATAATAACTTTCAAAAGGGAATTGGAGAAATACTTGAAGGGGAAAAATTTGCAGGGCTCTGGGGAAAGAGCAGGGGGGTGGGATTAATTGGAGAGCTCTTTCAAAGAGTGGCCCCCTTCTGTGCTGTATCATTCTGTGATTTCAAATTCCCTCCCTTCTTCCTTGTGTTTGTGATGGTGTACAGGACCTCACTCCCACCAGGAGTGCTTGCTGCCGACTCGGGTATCGTGTCTCAAACCCTTCGTCAAGTCAGAACGCAGTGACTCGTAATGTGGGCAGACAATTTACACACAGCAAGATCCCACAAACAGCAATGAGACAATGACCAGATCATCTGGTTTTTAATGTTGGTTGAGGGATAAGTACTGACCGTCCGACAGTGCGGCGCTCCCTCAGTACTGACCCTCCGACAGTGCGGCGCTCCCTCAGTACTGACCCTCCGACAGTGCGGCGCTCCCTCAGTACTGACCCTCCGACAGTGCGGCGCTCCCTCAGTACTGACCCTCCGACAGTGCGGCGCTCCCTCAGTACTGACCCTCCGACAGTGCGGCGCTCCCTCAGTACTGACCCTCCGACAGTGCGGCGCTCCCTCAGTACTGCCCCTCCGACAGTGCGGCGCTCCCTCAGTACTGCCCCTCCGACAGTGCGGCGCTCCCTCAGTACTGACCCTCCGACAGTGCGGCGCTCCCTCAGTACTGACCCTCCGACAGTGCGGCGCTCCCTCAGTACTGCCCCTCCGACAGTGCGGCGCTCCCTCAATACTGACCCTCCGACAGTGCGGCGCTCCCTCAGTACTGACCCTCCGACAGTGCGGCGCTCCCTCAGTACTGACCCTCCGACAGTGCGGCGCTCCCTCAGTACTGACCCTCCGACAGTGCGGCGCTCCCTCAGTACTGACCCTCCGACAGTGCGGCGCTCCCTCAGTACTGACCGTCCGACAGTGCGGCGCTCCCTCAGTACTGACCCTCCGACAATGCGGCACTCCCTCAGTACTGACCCTCCGACAGTGCGGCGCTCCCTCAGTACTGACCCTCCGACGGTGCGGCGCTCCCTCAGTACTGACCCTCCGACAGTGCGGCGCTCCCTCAGTACTGACCCTCCGACAGTGCGGCGCTCCCTCAGTACTGACCCTCCGACAGTGCGGCGCTCCCTCAGTACTGCCCCTCCGACAGTGCGGCGCTCCCTCAGTACTGACCCTCCGACAGTGCGGCGCTCCCTCAGCACTGACCTGGGAGTGTGGGTCTGGGCTTGAATCTCTGGAGTGGGTCTCGAACCCACAATCTTCTGGTCGCTGAATCTCAAACACACGCACACACACTGTCTCTCACACACTCACTCTTACACTCTCTCACCATTCACTTTCTCTCCTGCACACACCCGCATGTACACACACACAATATTACACACATACTATCGCACACACACACTCAGACATACACGCTTTCACACGCGTGATCTGACACGCAGACACTTTCTCCCAGACATGCACAAAAACTCACTCACAATCTCACGCTCACTCACACACTTTGAAACTCGTGCACTATCGCAGACACACTGGAACACACTGGAACACACTCTCCCACTCATGAACTATCAGAGAAAGACACACAATAACACTCACACACTATCACACACCAACTCACACACACTCTCCCATTCACGCATTCACAGGGAGACACGCTATAACACACTCACACACACTCTCACACTCACGCACTATCACACAGAGACACACTATAACACTCTCACACACACTCTCCCACTCACGCACTATCACACAGAGACACACTATAACACACTCACACACACTCTCACACACACTCTCCCACTCACGCACTATCACACAGAGACACACTATAACACACTCACACACACTCTCACACACACACTCTCCCACTCACGCACTATCACACAGAGACACACTATAACACACTCACACACACACTCACACACACACTCTCCCACTCACGCACTATCACACAGAGACACACTATAACACACTCACACACCAGGTCACACACACTCTCCCACTCACGCACTATCACACAGAGACACACTATAACACACTCACACACACTCTCACACACACTCTCCCACTCACGCACTATCACAGGGAGACACACTATAACACACTCACACACACTCTCACACACACTCTCCCACTCACGCACTATCACAGGGAGACACACTATAACACACTCACACACACACTCTCCCACTCACGCACTATCACACAGAGACACACTATAACACACTCACACACACTCTCCCACTCACGCACTATCACACAGAGACACACTATAACACACTCACACACACTCTCCCACTCACGCACTATCACACAGAGACACACTATAACACACTCACACACACACTCTCCCACTCACGCACTATCACACAGAGACACACTATAACACACTCACACACACTCTCCCACTCACGCACTATCACAGGGAGACACACTATAACACACTCACACACACTCTCCCACTCACGCACTATCACACAGAGACACACTATAACACACTCACACACACTCTCCCACTCACGCACTATCACAGGGAGACACACTATAACACACTCACACACACTCTCACACACACTCTCACACACACACTCTCCCACTCACGCACTATCACACAGAGACACACTATAACACACTCACACACACTCTCCCACTCACGCACTATCACACAGAGACACACTATAACACACTCACACACACACTCTCCCACTCACGCACTATCACACAGAGACACACTATAACACACTCACACACACTCTCCCACTCACGCACTATCACACAGAGACACACTATAACACACTCACACACACTCTCCCACTCACGCACTATCACAGGGAGACACACTATAACACACTCACACACACTCTCCCACTCACGCACTATCACACAGAGACACACTATAACACACTCACACACACTCTCCCACTCACGCACTATCACACAGAGACACACTATAACACACTCACACACACACTCTCCCACTCACGCACTATCACACAGAGACACACTATAACACACTCACACACACTCTCACACACACTCTCCCACTCACGCACTATCACAGGGAGACACACTATAACACACTCACACACACTCTCCCACTCACGCACTATCACAGGGAGACACACTATAACACACTCACACACACACTCTCCCACTCACGCACTATCACACAGAGACACACTATAACACACTCACACACACACTGTCCCACTCACGCACTATCACACAGAGACACACTATAACACACTCACACACCAGGTCACACACACTCTCCCACTCACGCACTATCACAGGGAGACACACTATAACACACTCACACACACTCTCACACACACTCTCCCACTCACGCACTATCACACAGAGACACACTATAACACACTCACACACACTCTCCCACTCACACACTATCACACGGAGACACACTATAACACACTCACACACACTCTCACACACACGCACTATCACAGGGAGACACACTATAACACACTCACACACACTCTCACACACACACTCTCCCACTCACGCACTATCACAGGGAGACACACTATAACACACTCACACACACTCTCACACACACACTCTCCCACTCACGCACTATCACACAGAGACACACTATAACACACTCACACACACTCTCACACACACTCTCCCACTCACGCACTATCACACAGAGACACACTATAACACACTCACACACACTCTCACACACACACTCTCCCACTCACGCACTATCTCAGGGAGACACACTATAACACACTCACACACACACTCTCCCACTCACGCACTATCACAAAGAGACACACTATAACACACTCACACACACTCTCACACACACACTCTCCCACTCACGCACTATCACACAGAGACACACTATAACACACTCACACACACTCACACTCACACTCTCCCACTCACGCACTATCACACAGAGACACACTATAACACACTCACACACACACACACACTCCCACTCACGCACTATCACACGGAGACACACTATAATGCACAAAGAAACGAGTCTCTACGTTGCAAATTGTTATAAATAAACTATTTTAATCTGTTTTATTTCCACAGGTGCCTAATTCCCCTCTGGGCCCCTGTGCCACTGTCTCCATGGAAACCGCACTGGAACCACTCCCGCGGTTCGTACTGAGAACCGTGGATCCAGAAGAATGAGAAGTGATCTCATTGAAACATATAAGATTATGAGGGGGCTTGACAGGGTAGATGCTAAGAGATTGTTTCTCCTGACTAGAGAGTCTAGAACTAGGGGGCATAGTCGCAGGATAAGGGGTCGGCCATTCAAGACTGAGGTGAGGAGGAGTTTCTTCACACAGAGGGTTGTGAATCTTTGGAATTTTCTACCCCAGAGGGTTGTGGATGCTGAGTCATTGAGTATATTCAAGGCTGAGATGGGTAGATTTTTGGACTCTTGGGGAATCAAGGAATATGGGGATCGGACGGAAAAGTGGAGTTGAGGTTAAAGATCAGCCATGATCTGATTGAAAGGCGGAACAGGCTCGAGGGGCCGAATGGCCTACTCCTGCTCCTAGTTCTTATTTCGAAGCGGGAACCAAAGCAGGGCCTTGAGTGCCAGTGGGGGAAGGAGTCTAAACTTTGAGGCAAGTCGCTGAGCAATGGGGAGACAACGGTTGGGGGGGGGCGGGGGCTACAGACAGAGACGGAGTGAGAGGATGGACAGACGAAGGGGCAGAGAAACGGGGCCTGATCCCAAACCAGCTCTACTGTCCCACAAACACATGGGTTCACAGCCTCCGGACCGGGAGGGCGGGGTCAGAGGTCAGTCACACCAGCCTGACCGTGGGGACTGTAGGCCGACAGCCTGGGCCTCGATTACAAATTCTGCTGCTTTTAGAACCTACAGCCCAACTCCCCTTGTGCAAGGACCCTGACCCTTGCCGGGCTAGAGGGGGCAAAGGGGTTCGGGGAGCTCGAACGTCCGGCCTGCTGCCCACCGCCCCCCCCCCGCCCCCCCCCCGAGTGAGGGGGGGGGGTTCCACAGCCGAACAAGCAGAGCAAGAGGCCAACGCGGACAACTGACCAGCCCCCTCGACCCTCCCCAGGGGCCGAGTCGGGGGGAGGGCGTGTCGATGGGAGCATCGGCCGAGGGGACGAGCTGAGAGTTCGAACACGGTCGGAGTTCACGGGTCGGAGTTCACGGGTCGGAGTTCACGGGTCACGAGGTCCTCTGCTCGTGCCCTTTCGCTGGGTCGCAGATTTCCACCTCCAGTCGAAGATAAAACGGGGGGGGGCGGGGGGTCCAGTCGTCACGGTGAGCTGACCTGGTGTCCGGAGAGGAGGTCCAGTCGCTGAGGAGATCGGTGACCTTTCACCCTCCCGGGTCATTGTCCTTGGGTCCGATTCCCCCCTCCCCTCCCCAACAGGCTCCAGGGGTCGATCCCGAGGTCGCGCTCTCCATCCAGCGGACTGTTGACGCGGACCCGTTCGCCGTCTTCCCCCCTCTCTCCCCGCGTAGGGGGGGGGCGAGACGGGGGGAGAGGGGGGGGGGAGAGGGGCTACCAGGAGGCTGAGGGCAGCACCAGGGCAAGGATCAGGGTCACTGAGGTCGAGGAGGCCTGGACTGGAGAACAGGAATCAGCATCGGAACCTGAGACAGGAGGGAAAGAGATCGGGCGTTAAACACACGCCGGGGCGGGGGGAACGGGCCGAGGCCCTGCGGCACGGGGAACGGGAGGAATCGAAGTCCTACCTGATGATTTGGGGACCCTGATCTGGGAGCTGATCGTTCCGTCTCCCCCCTCACTGAACGCCCGCACCTCAATGATGTAAACTCCGTCCTGTGGGAGCAGTACGACGGCCGAGGGTTCCCTCGTCTTGATGACCTGGCTCCTGCTGTGTCCTTCTTGTCGGTACAGCACCTGGCGAGAGGCAGAGGGACAATCAGGACCCGAGTCAGATATTTCAGTGTCTCTGTTTACCCCCTGTGATACGGAGTAAACTCTCTCCCCCCGTGGGGACACTCCCCACTCACTAAACCCACACAGGGAGTGTCTCTGTTTACCCCCTGTGATACGGAGTAAACTCTCTCTCCCCGTGGGGACACTCCCCACTCACTAAACCCACACAGGGAGTGTCTCTGTTTACCCCCTGTGATACGGAGTAAACTCTCTCTCCCCGTGGGGACACTCCCCACTCACTAAACCCACACAGGGAGTGTCTCTGTTTACCCCCTGTGATACGGAGTAAACTCTCTCCCCCCGTGGGGACACTCCCCACTCACTAAACCCACACAGGGAGTGTCTCTGTTTACTCCCCTGTGATGCGGAGTAAACTCTCTCCCTGTGGGGACACTCCCCACTCACTAAACCCACACAGTGAGTGTCTCTGTTTACTCCCCTGTGATACGGAGTAAACTCTCTCTCCCCGTGGGGACACTCCCCACTCACTAAACCCACACAGGGAGTGTCTCTGTTTACCCCCTGTGATACGGAGTAAACTCTCTCCCCGTGGGGACACTCCCCACTCACTAAACCCACACAGGGAGTGTCTCTGTTTACCCCCTGTGATACGGAGTAAACTCTCTCTCCCCGTGGGGACACTCCCCACTCACTAAACCCACACAGGGAGTGTCTCTGTTTACTCCCCTGTGATGCGGAGTAAACTCTCTCCCCCCGTGGGGATACTCCCCACTCACTAAACCCACACAGGGAGTGTCTCTGTTTACTCCCCTGTGATGCGGAGTAAACTCTCTCCCCCCGTGGGGACACTCCCCACTCACTAAACCCACACAGGGAGTGTCTCTGTTTACTCCCCTGTGATACGGAGTAAACTCTCTCCCCCCGTGGGGACACTCCCCACTCACTAAACCCACACAGGGAGTGTCTCTGTTTACTCCCCTGTGATGCGGAGTAAACTCTCTCCCCCCGTGGGGACACTCCCCACTCACTAAACCCACACAGGGAGTGTCTCTGTTTACTCCCCTGTGATACGGAGTAAACTCTCTCCCTGCCTCTCCTTACTCCACGTGGGCCTTTCACAGCCAGCAGAGAGAGGAGACTTTGACCCCCCCCCCGGAGGTGAAAGGTCAGTCCCTCACCCTGCTCAGTGCCCCGAGTGCTGGAATTGGTTTCCCCGAGTGCCTCTCACCTTGTATCCCATCACTTCTGACTCATTGTCCATATTGCGAACAGGCTCCCAGCCCAGAGACACTGCCGGGCCATGCTGGTGCCACAAGATGTTGAGAGGGGGTTGGCTTGGAGCTGTGTATAGAAAGACATCACCGGTAATTAGGACAACACGGACTAACGGTCTTCAGTGTGACGGGGGACTGGGTAATGTCTGGGTCACCCCCTGGAGAGCGCTGGAAACACTCCACTGCCCCTGTTACTGTGCAAAGGACGGACACCCGACAGGAGGAGGGGAGATATTTGGATGGGTGGGGTGGGAATGGCCGGGGTCAGAGTCTCTCTGTGTGGGGGGGCTCAGCCCCGCACCGGGCGGTGGGGAGGGGGAAGGCAGACGGAGGGGGAACCAGACTCGATATTATCCAAGGAAGTGAGCAGCTTACGTGATTTCTTGGTGAGAACTGTCCTGGGGGCACTGGAGGGGCCGACTCCCGCACTGTTATACGCACGGACTGTCACCAGGTACAGTGTGTTCCCCTCTAATCCTGGCACCAGGCGGGAGGAGTCGTTCCCGCTCGTGCTCACGATCTGCTCGGAATCCACCTGATCGGAATCTTTCCGCACACTGACCTGGGGAGAAAGAGAGGAAAACTCTGCAGACAGGGTGCAGGAACGATCGGACCAGAAAGGGGAGAATGCGGGATACAGAGAGGGAATGTACACTATAACACGCGGCGTTCCCGCGATCCCGCGGCGTTCCCGCGATCCTATAACACACGGTGTACCTGATATCCCTGCGGTTTGCGAGACTCGTGATGGAGTCTGTGCCAGGAGACCTGGATCTC